>NW_017097508.1:0-9880 GCF_001412225.1 Nicrophorus vespilloides | reverse complement strand
GTGACATGTCGTGCGTGGAGAATCTTATATCGATTCTTAATGCTCGTGTTACTAAAAAATCATTTCGACTTTCAATTCATATCGATTTCATTCAATACTCAATATAATGAGTGTTTTCATAATGTTTACTTGCACGAATTATATAAATCATTGTGCATTTAAGAATGTTATTAAGAATATAAAATTGTTATTACCAAAATGTGGAATATTCTACTTTTTGATCAGTTATTTAATGAAATTAATAAATGGTAAGTAATAAATTTTATAGTTTTAAAGTAAAATTACCTTCCAATGAATAGAAAATGGTTGGAAATGTTAAGACGTTTGGTGGCTTGTAACAGACCTCGAACGGTAAGGCCTTCGCAGAAGCAGACGACTACAAGAGCGTTGGGATCTTGTTTAAGGTTTAAGATAACTTTGTCGAATACTTCATCAGCTGCGTTGCTCAAAACTGAATCCTCGCGTGCTATGCACACGTCGACTTCTTCGGCCAATTCCCTGAAAGCCTGTATACCGGATTGTCCGTAATTTTCTGCAAACGATGTAAACGATAACAGCCTGTTAAATTTGTCGAATCAATTTACCATCCGTGTTAACTGCCGACACGTACGTCCATCCGTGATGTCTAACTATGTCCAACATGACCTGAGCTTGGTAGTAATCGGAGGGTACCACTCGTAAGAAGTAATTGAATCGACTCTTATCCGAGAGATCTTTCGAGGTGGTCGAGTAACCGACCTGCGGTAAGTGGAAAAGTTGCAGAAGGTTCTGCACTTGAAGAGCAACGGAACTGGAACCAGGTCCGACGACTCCTATGAGTGGTCCTCGAGGTTCTCCCAGGCTGTTATTCAGGCAAGTGTTGTGGTTGATTGATAAGGGTGTGATTGCATCCCTAATAAGTTCGATGCTCTGTTGAAGAGCGACGGGAGCGTACCAGCAATCGTCTCGGATCTCCACGCCGATGGTCAGATTGGGGAGGATCGTCGGATCGGCATTGATGGCGTCAATGGTCTGGAAGGCCACCTCGACCCTTTGGATGCCGTACAGCTCGCGTATCCTGCCGCATCGGATGGTGTGCGATTGCTTTTTCGCCTTGCCGGCCGGCTGATAATGGAGCGGAAAAAGGGCACCGATTATGAAATCGCCGCTCATGAAAGCCGCCACCTTATCCTCCTCCTGAGCTTTATTAACAGCAGCCATTGCACAGAGAACGAACAGGACGAAACCACCGAACAGCCCCATCCCTTCACCCTCCTTCTCACCTCTCGCTCTGCAAGGAAACACAAAACACATACGTCTGACCCAATTTGCATACTTAATTAAAAATTAAATACAGTAGTCCGTTCATTACGAACACACCCTTCAGACGATACACAATATGAAACAACAACAACAGCGTAAAAAGAAGAAAAAACCTGTAATAACAACGACGCCTAGTTGAAAATACGCACGCGAATTCAAGTTCGTAGCACTCGAGATTAATTCTTTCTCCTTCTATTTTTTTTTGTATTTGCTGCCCGCTATTTTCTGGTTTCTGGCATACAAACAACAGCAAGAAACATTACAACAATCCACCGTTCTAATTAAGCCGTGATAATGAGGAATGCACCCAGCATACTGTAATGTTGAAATCAGCGATACAGAATGAAGAATATCAAAAGAATTTAATTAATTAACTGTTTAGAAACTAATTCAATTCCACCGGGATGCTAAAATAGCACATGCACATAAACCTAATTGAAACACGCAAATTTTGATTTAGTTAGTTTCCCTTCCTTTTTAATAAACGCGATTTTAAATGATCATTATTTTAATTAATTTATTAGATATTTTTTGCTTACATTATTGTATAAAAATAAGTAATTAATTCGTACGTTGAGTACGTCAGACTTCAATCTTATAATTTATAATGTTCTTCAAAGAAAATAAACCGAAAAAAATGAGTATTTTTCATGACGATGTTTCCATTTCCTGCAAAAAGCTGCGTACAGGTGAAGCACACTTCGGAAGCAAGAACCGCAAGGAATGAAAATGCATTTTGCGCAGACGAAATGGTTGAAAAGTCGCCGAGTGTAATTCGCTTTGCGGAAACGGAGAAAAAAACGAAGCGAAATGGAAAAAAATGTAATTAAAAAAGCGAAGAGGAAACAACTAGTTACAGATCAATCAAATTTCACAATGGGGAGCAGCGGTGTTTTTTTCGTTTTATGCATTGATATTTTTCTACTATTGCTTGTGGCACGGTGATCTGAACAAAAGCTATTACCTTTTCGACGGTTGTTGTTATGTGTGTGTTTTTTTTTATTGAAATTTCGTTGCAGCTGTTGCTGTTATTGTCGATTCGGTTTAAAATCTATTGCAAGACAATAGGTGCAAAATATCAAAAAAAACGTGGACTTTACATGGAAACAAGAGCAAAACCAACAAGCCAGATAGCAAATATTGTTTCTTCACGTAATGGAGTGTCGGATGATAATCCGCGATTGCACACAATTTAATCCGTTATCAGTCAATAAACTCAGCCGGGATACTAAAATAATAATAAATAAAAAAACAATCCCGAAATAAAAACACACGCTAAATAGCTTTCCGATAATCCAGTAGATTTATGGTAGTTATTTTCTGCTCATTAATTTGTCGCGAATTTACTGCAACTTGAACGTCACGTATCAATTGGAGAGAAATGCCTTTTTGGCCAAGACGAAGGTTTCCTTTCATAATCAACTCAATTAAACCGTTCGGAATCGTGACGATCGAAGCTTTAATAATAAAGTTCTAAAACTGCAAGATGTTAAACGGAAAAAAAAAGACAAATATTACAAGATTTTCAGAATATTATATAATAAATTTAAACAGTCTGTAAATATTAACAATTAAAGCAAATGATTTGTAAGAATTATGTAACGATATTACTACAAACTACGTAAATCAAGTATAATTATTAATTAGAAGGTTTCCTTTCAAAACTTTCCATTAGCTACGACGTTCTTGCGTGTAGTTTGATGTTTGAAAACTAGTTACTCTAACGAATTTTCTTCCATTATACTCGAGTCCTATTATATTTATTCCTTAGTTAGCAAACATAAACTATTCACTATACAAGTTGCTCAATTTTATTGTTTATTACATTATATTAGTACTAATTAAAACCTTTTTCAATACAAATTCAACACCACGAAACGCATCAAAACAATTCTGCAAATATTATTTAATTTGCAAATGTTGCTGGTTAGAGTATTAACTATTAAGAAGGCGACACGCGAATACGAGCCGCGGTGCACGGCGGTTATGTAAATGTTAAAAGTACATAAAGCGAACTGAAATTAGGAACCAGAGGAAAATCGGCCTGGAAACGATTTATTCGTGCAAACAGTAACTCGAGTCTTCGTCGATAGTTAAATTAACAATAAATAATAATTAATAATTTATATCATCTTATTTTTTTCGCTTATAACTCCAACAATTGTATTATTTATATATTAATATAATGTTTTTGCTTTTGTAAAAAAATATTTCTTCTTTTCTTGATTGCAATTTCTTCTGATCAATCTTCAAAATCTGCGTTAACAAAAAATTTAACCGTATTAAAAGACATAACTTTTTATTGTTGATGGTAACTGGAGGATAAAGATCAGTTCTCTTTTATTTATTAACGTCTAATTGTTTTATTCTAAACAAAACGAAATAAATGTTAAATTTATTGTTTTTATTTATAAATAATGTTGTAACTTTTAATGCATTCCACGAAACGCGATGTGTTTCGTAATAGAGAACTGTAACACTTATATATTATAAGAACGGTTGTGCGCTCGAATTCTGTGGCTATTACTACATTTGCTCTTTCAAAACTTTTAATGAACTTTACAAGTCCAATGAGTTTCATATTATAGGAACTTCATCTCATTTCCCTGGTGTTTATTTAAAACGTCGCCGAGGTCGAAGAGTGTTACAAAGGCGTGCACAACACATTTGTTTTACAAATTGAGATTCACAGAATTTGAATGCATTTGCAATTCTCTTTTTGTTGTTCGAAATAATTATTGTTTAATTTCAACAATTTATAATTTTTAGTTCAATTAAATTAAGTTTTTCAAAAGATAAATGCTGGAAATAATTTTTATAACTAATAAACTGAAGGATTTTCAAGCTAAATTATTATAAATTTCTCTAATTATAGATATATTGTTAATTTATTGACATTTAAATCATTTATATTAGTTTATTATATGTTTTAAGTCAAATAGAATAGAAAAAATAGTAATAATTTGTTACCTATTTGTATTTGGGTTGATCCACTATAAATTGAAAACGAACCGGCCATAATTCAGAGACTTAAACTTAATTTATATTCCCATTACAGCCATAAACTCCTGACCAATTAATGTACCATACTCTTATTAATCGCACCATTAACGTTTGAAAAATTATAAGCTGCGATTCTAATTTCACAGCAAAATTTAAATAGATTGTTCCCTCTGGTTTATTATAGTTTAATAAGAGTTGTAATAATTACAGATATTCCTATTGTTAGGTTGAAAAAGTAGCAGAAAATTCAAAACCGATTTTCTTTTTGGCAAAAATATTTGTTTCTCAATATGTGTTTATAATTACAGAAGAAAATCATTGAAATAAAAGAACAATAAATGTTTGAATAAGTTTTCACATTATTGTATTTTGTTCTAGCTCAGTTCTATTGAATATATAAGAAAATGCGAAATGAAGAACGAAATAGATGCGAAAACTTTTGCTAGAGTAAATGCAAGAACATTGTTGCGATGGATGCGAAGGACGTGAAGAAAATCTCAAATATTTCACTATATTTTCGCGCGGAACATTGCTAAGGGGTTTACACAGAAGCCTTTTCATCCTCATACACTCCGGCTTCTTAAGTCTAAAGAAATGCAAAATGCGTAAATGGAATTACGAGATTTTCCGCGTCCGCTTCCTGCGTTTCGAGGGTACGCGCGAAAATCTAATTTACGGAGGAAGCGATGGAAAACTATTTCGCGATTTCTGAAATCAATAACGAAACAGGAAAACCACCAGATCAAATAAAAAAATCGTTCAGAATCAATGCCAAGAAACAAGAGTTAACAATAATATCGAAACAAGAACTAAATATAGAAGATATTATGGAAAACTTCCGCATTTAGTTCTATATTTTGTGAAATCTGTATACTTTTAATGAATAATTTGAATTTATTTGAATAAGTTTATTTGGAAGTTTTCAAATACAAAAACATTGAGGAAGAAATAAATGTAAATATTTTATTTGTTTAAGAATTTTCAACTGGTATTAAGTTTAATAAATTTAAATTAAAGATTTCTTACCACTAGAAAATCATGTTGAAGACAATTCTGTTCCGTCTCTTTATTTACTTTAATGTTTGTTTATGGATTTTGCAATTATTATTTTTTTTTGTAATGTTTTATAAAGTTGCGACGATGCACAAAGTCGCGCGTTGACTGATAAACACGCGGCAAAACGGGGAGAGTCGCCGCGGCGTCGCGATGCCGACACGCGCGCAACCCTCTCGAATATAGTATAAAAAAGTATAACGCTTTTGCACTAAAACTATTAAATCACTCGGTGTGATGCGACTTTATGAACGGAACGGACATCTCGGATGGCTGATTCTAAGCGTGGCCAACAAGTTTGTTAACTTTTTCAAGAATAGCGAAGTTCAACGATGATGAACTTTCTCAAAAAAAAAATATAATAAAAATGAAGTGTAATCAATCTCACTTACTGCATTTTCCATTTAATTAATTACCAATATTTGCTGATATTTGTCAATGCTAATTAGATCATCAAACACTCGAATTAAAGATGAAAGTATCACCTTCCCAACAAGTACACTTGCAGCTTTTGTGTAGACACACGTTTTCATTAATTTCTGTATTACCACCCAGGATAATTACTTTACGATCTCATTAATTTCTCATAGTATTGAATTTCTGATATTCATATGATTTCTCAATTATTTCTATGGAATCATCTTTATTAGATTTCTAATTCAATTGGATTTCAAAAAAAATACGTTGCTATATACGACGATGTCTTCAGTTTTTAATGAAATACTCGAGAACCGCTGAAGATAATTGCATCACCTTACACTCAAATTAAAGCTGAAAGATTCTCCTTTGCATCGTTTGTTATGATTGAAGCTAAACTCCAATATATTGAGTTTGAAAATTAATGAAAAACAATAATTCATTTAAATTTTCATTTTTAGTTAATATCTCGAATATTACATAACGTTTTTATTGGATATATCCAGAAGATATATATGAAAGGTGCATGTTTGGGGTATGTTACTGTGGTTTCATCCATTTGGCTGTAATTCGCGTTCAAATAAAATTAAAAGCAGTGTTTTCGCATTTAATTGTGAAAGTAAATAGAATAGATGAAAGCTGGATCTTTGGGAGAATGTAGCTGGTATTATTAATACATTTGGTTGTATTTCAAATATATTTGAAAATTTATATTTATAGTTCTAAAGAATGATTCGTTTGCTTTCGTTTGCTATAAAATACATACATTTTGGTTAATTAATAAGAAAATTATTAAGCTTTAATGGTTGGCTGTTTTCGCAAATCAAAACGCAAGTCCCCCCCGCATGGATTCTCGAAAATGCCAGAAAATTTCGATATGCATTAAGAGACTAAGAATAGCGAGGAAGTAGCTGTCTAGTCTGCAATGTTCTAAATGCAAACTTAAAGAAAAAATTCCCATTTACTTCTTCCGTCTTTTTCCTTTTACGGAAAACTTTTCTTTCAATACCACATTCCACCTTGTACATCGATCACTAATGTTATTCGTCATTAAAAAAGATGTTTCTGAAATTATGGTAAATTCTACAACAACAACACACTGAAGCAGTATCTTCATATAAGAATTTGCATTAATAGTCAAGAGGTAAATAGTTAACTTGTCAACAATTAATTGTTGAATTAAATTTGTTATTATTTCAAGTGCCAGCCGCACTTAAAGTTCTCCAAAAAGGAGAGGGCATTGATTATTAGCAGTACAAGTTTTCATTTGCAAATATTTGAAACCTTAACTGCAGAATGTGAGCAACAACATTACTTCTTTAAGCAGAGAGATAATTACTAACAAATATGAAAAAATAATGACTTATCCCTAATCCTTTGAGACTATATAACATTTGTGATTACCAGGTGCAGTGAAAATACTGGAAAAACAAAACTGTAATTTTTTGTCAAAGCCCCAGAAAGAGACTAAAAGTATTTCTTCTTTCATGTTTCTTAGACATAGTATATCAATTCTAAATGCCAGGTGCAGTGAAAATACTGGAAATTAAAAGAAATGTAATTTTTCATTAAAAACCCATTTCTTCTTCAGGAAGACTCAGCAACATCCATGATTCTATTGTTTCTTCCTACACAATCCATAAAGACTGGATAACATTTCTATTTGTCATAAGCAGTGAAAATTAAAAAAAAAAGTAAAATTTCATACTTGCACCACAAGAAGATATTAAAAGTTTCCCCCCATGCCACATATTGTATTGTTATGTCCACAGAGATAGTGTAACAAGTATAAATGCCAAATACAGTGAAAATAGGACTAAGCTGAATGTTTATCTTAAGCACAGAACAAAGGTGATTCCTTCCCTGTTTATAAGGACAGCAACCATCTATTGTTCCCTTTTATATAATGTGTAGAGTTTTCTTAAAAATTTACTTGAAAAGTGGCTATTTCTTTATTACCTAAAAACCATTGTGTATTCGTTCCAACATAACATCGCGGGCAATATACTGATGTAATTATAATATATGTATAAAAGTTCTATAGTTTTGAGTTATTCCTTTTTTTTTTTGGAAATCCTCTTACAAAATCCATAGAAATCCCGACACATTTGACAGCTCGTAGGAAACGAACCGATAACTGCAGAAAGCTGTCAGTAGGCTCGTTGGAAACATAAGATTTTTAGCTTTAATTTGAGTATTTAATGATCTATTTAATTTGTGCGACTATCAACAATTTTTAAAAAAACCATGACCATATATTGTCACACACAAAAACGCAACTTGATTCAAATTATAGTTCTTAAAATTCTGATGGCTCTGTTTGTCCTAATTAAAACGCATATAACTCGAAAAATAATTAGCACATAGCTTATTAAAATAAAGCACTAAAATTATATTCGTTTAATCGTTCTTTTAACAAAGTTCTTTATATAAATTAGTACGCTTGTAAGGAAATGGATTTTCTACAGCGCTAAAATGCTCGAACTACAACCTTTGCCATAATGCTAACAGATGCCGCTAGTTACTATAAACACGTAATATTCATATTACGCCTAAAGTGCAGGCAACCAATCATACATTTTACTTAAACACCAATTTCAACAAGAATGTTAGACATGGATGTTGATTTTGAATATATTATTTTATGCAATATTCTGAATGCAAACTTAATGAAGAACGTGCTCCGTTGCTTACTTCTTCTATGCGTCTGTTTGGTATACTTTTACAGTTTGAATGAATGTTTGAGTTTAAAATGTTAAAATCCATCAATCATCAAAGTATGTTTCTGTACAGAAAAGATAGAACATTGAAGCTTAATAACTTTGATATTAATTGACCAATATTAATGTATTTAGTATCAAATAATAGCGAAAGAATCACTCTATTTTAAGGTTTTAATATGAATATTAAATATTAATTAAACAATGCGGTTTATAATGATGGAACGGAATTTTGTACGAATAGTTTGATATGAAGAATGCGTTTGAACACATTATTCCCTAAATGAAATTGCTTTGATCAAAATGCGCTATAAATCAAACGGTTACTTTCTTTCATTTTAAATTTTATGTATTTTTCTTTTTATAAATTATTTCAATTCATGTATTTATGTCTTGAATTAGAATTTATCAAAATTATAGTTAATTTCATAACTAGAACATTATAAAGAGTAAAAGTATATCTCGAATAAATTCCAAATCAAAATAAGTTTCAATTAGGAGAAGCTAATGTAGCATTACTTTCCCATTAGGCTCATCATTTGCATCCATCATTACAAAACAAAAATGATTCTACGAACTTAGTGCTTTTGATTCACGGTCAAACGCAATTTCCATTAATATTTAATGCGCCGAAGAAGCACTCATAAATGGCACACTACGCATCAAGTTTAATATCCCATAAATTCTATTAATTTAATCATAATGTCTTGCACTTAAAAGACAAACACCGATACTTTTCTCAAGGCGTTTTGCTTTAATATCAATACAACCATGAGACTGTTAACAACGATTGCGATTATTCTTTTAATATCTGAAGTTTCATCGATTAGAACGACCATAATATTTGGGAGCATCGAGGATGAATATTTTGAGAAAATGGGAGATCTCCAATCTTTCTATAATATAGATCAAAACTATAAAGGAAGTTTGGTGCAATTTGATTTCATGGAGATCATCGTGAATTCTTTGTTCGATCTGCAAGTGTTCATGGAAAAGTTCAACAACAAATTGAAGCTTTACGCTGATATTATATTCACTGTTCTTGGTGATGTTGACGATTTGGATGAAGTTCTGAGATTGTGTCGAATATGTTGGTCCTTGGATGTATATAATTATTATATATTCTTGAAGCACGACAATGCTACTCTTCGTATATTTTACAATCCTTTCAAGGATAAATTGTACTTTGACGGTTTGGTCGAACACATCTTCGACGATCAACAGCTGAGGAATATTAAAGTTACGGTGATTGATGATTTCCCTCAATATTACATTAATTATAAGGGAGAACGTAAAAGCGTAGCTTTGTTCACTTTGCTTCAATTCAGAAGGGAAACTAGGGTAACTCCTATAGTATACGCACCGAAAACTTTAGAGCAAGCGGT
>NW_017097507.1:30015-40892 GCF_001412225.1 Nicrophorus vespilloides | reverse complement strand
CGTTTCATAGAAATTTGACGATTAAACTTTGCACACACCTGCGACCTGCAGGTGCGTACATATAAATAAATCCATATTTGGGCACGAAAAGAGTGCAGTGCGAACACCTGCATTATTGATAGATAAGAAAGTAATAAAAATTAGACGATTGTTTAAACGATCGTTCGGAAATGCGAATAATTGCGAATCGTCACGAAGAATCAGCTGCAGCTGCAACTGCGTATCTCAAACGTTAAACATATTTTTATATTTGCATAAAGAATGCTGCAATTCGATTCGAATATTTTGAAACGAGCGTTAATTATTACAAATTGAAACAATTATGGAAAAATGTATATGTAAATAATGCATTTAATTCCATGTTTAAATTGAAATAATTATTTACTAACAATATTTGCTAAGTAACTTATAGAAGTACTTGTAGAAGTAGTCTCAAAAAATAAATGTTTTTATTGATTTGATTGATTGATGTAATTACATATTTAAACATATATGAATATTACTTGTAACTTCCTAAGAAATATTTGATCAATTTTAGGAAATTTTTATAAAAATAATGAATATATTTGAAGATTATTAAAATAAAATTCAATACTTATTTAATCAATTTTTATTTCAATGAAAAGTGACAAAACATTTTGCACATTGGGCAAGAGTTTTCAACGTTTTCGCGTTGTTTTTAATATTTAATAAATTTTAATGTAAATGAAAGTGATACAACATTTGAGAAATGCGATTCGTCTGCGCCACGTTCAAACAATTCGTATTGAGCCACGTCACTGATATTTCGTTGTTTCGCACACTCGATAAGGAAGCAATAAACAATAGGAATTTGTTTAAATAATCGTTCGGAAACGCGAAACATCGCGAATCGTTACGAAGCTGCACCTGCGTATCTCAAACGTTGGACACATTTTTATATGCGTATGAAGAATGCTGCTTTTCGATTCCAATATGTTGAAATAAACGTAAATTAATTTACAAGCATTTTTTGAAAAAATACAATTATTTGTAAATAACACATTTTTTTCTATACATTAAAATAATTTATGTTGTAAAGATTTAATATAGAATTACAAACTATTTAAATTTAAACAATTACATAGTAACCAACATTTGTCAAGTAGCTTATATAAACATATATGAATAATACTTGGAACTTGTCAAGTAATTTTACATCAATTTTAGCAAATATTATATAATGAGAAAGATAGATATAAAATAAAAGAGTAAAATATTTTAATTATTTCAATGAAAAGTGACAAAAAATTTGCACATTGGACAAGAGTTTTGAACGTTTTATGCTATTTTTAATATTTAATGAATTTGAAATGTCATAAAACATTTGCGAATTGCTGCTGCGCCACATTTAAACAATTGAGCCATGAAAATGATAGTGCGTTGTTTTTTATATTCGATAAGAAAATGATTGGATACAAATTGATTAATATTGATATTTGCCAAGTAACTTATGTAAGTACTTGTACATCGTGTAGAATACATTAAAATATAACACTTTATAAGGAAAATCAAATAGTAAACTATAAGAAAATAGTGATCATTTTAATTGTTTAGTAATTATAAATCATTTCTTGTATTTACGGATTATTAAAATTCTATACTTGCGCGCTTCATAGAAATTTGATGATAAAACTTTGTACACACTTGCGACTCGAAGAATCGCAGGTGCGTACGTATAAATAAATCCATATTTGGACACGAAAAGAGGGCAATGTGAACACCTGCATTATTTATAGATAAGAAAATAATACAAATTAGGAAATTGTTTAAATAATCGTTCGGAAACGCGAAACATCCCGAATCGTCACGAAGCTGCACCTGCGTATCTCAAACGTTAGACACATTTTTATATGCGTATGAAGAGTGCTGAGTTTCGATTCGAATATGTTGAAATGAGCGTAAATTATTTTACAAGCATTTTTTGAAAAAATATAATTATTTGTAAATAACACATTTTTTTCTATACATTAAAATCATCTATGTCGTAAAGATTTAATATAGAATTACAAACTATTTAAATTTAAACAATTACATAGTAACCAATATTTACCAAGTAGCTTATATAAACATATGAATAATACTTGGAACTTGTCAAGTAATTTTACATCAATTTTAGCAAATATAATCAGTAAGATAGATAACACATTCAATAGATAGATTCAATTTGCAAATACGTGTTGATTTTTATTTATATAATTGTTGCAATAAACATTAATTATAAAATTAAGAGATAAGTATTAATTATATTTGTCCAAAATATACCAATAATATTATATTACAAAATTTAAAAAAATAATATTGGAATTTATACTTTTCATATTTAATAATCATTTTTTTGTTTTAACAATAGATTTGATTTACAAAAAAAAAGCCCTCTACAAACTTTTCAAGAAATTTGAAGTAAAACGCACAATTTTTTGTGTTTCATCGTTTGAGATCCGCACGTGCAGCTGATTCACCGTGTCGTATTTTCGCCTAATTTAAATTACTTTTTTTTTACCTATTAGACAGGTGTGCAAAACCAACACGTTTGAGATTTATCGCTGCGTAGATGTTTCGTGTTTGAGATCCGCAGGTGCAGTCGATTCATCGTTTCGTTGTAGATCGGGTGTTTTCGCCTAAATTTTATTGCTTTCTTATCTATAAATTATGCAGGTGTGCAAAACGCACTCATTCCCTGCACTAATAATTTTCTTAACGTTTGGGAACCGCTGTTACTTTTTTATCGAATACATAAAACTTTCTTTTATTTTCATATCAATTATAATTTATATAATATTAAAAAATTATACATTAAATTATCCTTTATGCCTTAAATATATGCAGATAAATTTAAAACAAAAATAAATACATTATAAAATAATTTAATAGTTGATATATTTTGATACAATTTCACAAAATTAAATTTTTTGTTAAAAAAAAGTTTAAAAACAAATGTTTTTCCACAAATCTGAAGAAAACCGCACCAAATTAGATTATTGCGACGTTTGAGATTCGTAGCTGCAGCTGATCCATGGCTTTCTTATCTATTATGCAGGTGTGCAAAACAAACACGTTTGAGATCCGCAGGTGCAGTTGATTCATCGTTTCGTCGTAGATCGGGCGTTTTCGCCTAATTTTGATTGCTTTCTTATCTATCAATTATGCAGATTTTTTGAATGAATGTGATTTCGACTTCCGGGATTATTTATCTTTTTATAACGTGAGTTAAATCATTAAATGCAATTCTTTTTAACTAACTTTATTTGTAGCATCTAATTCTTATAAGATATTAATTAAGACTTCTATTCTTGTCATTAAATACCAAGTTTAAATATTGATACACAAAAAATTATGCATTTCACTTAAGAGAAAACTCGAAGAAATCTCAGTTTTGGTGAATAAAATACACAAAATTTGCTTATAAAACATAAGGTTCTTTTCACTTAAATGGTGATCATAAAGACTCAATTTGGAAATATATTATTATAAAATACTTACTACCTTTGTATATTTGTTTGTAAAAAAATCTATTAATTAAAAAGTATAATTATTTGTTTTACAATAAATGGTTTAATAACTCAACAGCCACGCTTGCGAATTAAATTATTGCACAGGCATATTAAAGACAATAATGTGACCTTTCCAACGATTCTACTAACAGATTCATGTTGTGCACTGTTCATCAGTTATAAGCTGTCAAAGTTGAATATGCACGGTTTTCACGTTTCATTCAATTACTCAATAATCACAGGTTATAATTAGATCATCGCATATTGAATATTAAACACGAAGGACGTCATTTCAGACGTGATCCAAAATTTTCCGTTTGCTTAACGTTAGATTATTGTGACGTTTGAGATTCGTAGCTGCAGCTGATCCGTGGCTTTCTTATCTTTTATGTAGGTGTGCAAAACCAACACGATTTAGATACGCAGGTGCAGACGATTCATCGTTTCGTCGTAGATCGGGTGTTTTCGCCTATTTTTTATTGCCTTATTATCTATCAATTATGCAGGTGTGCAAAACGCACTCATTCTCTGCACTAAAAATTTGCTTAACGTTAGATTATTGTGACGTTTGAGATCCGCAGGTGCAGTTGATTCATCGTTTCGTCAAAGATCGGGTGTTTTCGCCTAATTTTTATTGCTTTCTTATCTATCAATTATGCAGGTGTGAATAACGCACTAACGTTTGGGAACCGCTGAATCATCGTAACCTAGGCAATGCGCAATTTTATATCCCAATTTGTATTACGAATATTCAAACGTTTTATCATTTTTATATGAATTAAAATTTATATAATATAGAAAATATATAAAATAAAATGAAAGACATTTTTATTATTTTAAAATCAAAGTATTATTATGATAATGAATATGTTTTTAATTTACATTTCATTTAAAAATAGAATGTGTTTTTTACGTAATTTCTCTGGTATTTCCGTCAATTATTACTTAATGACATATGTTTTAATTTCTGCTTGTTTCTTTAAAGATTCGATTTAATTACATCAAAAGTAATACAAGCTTAACAAGCACCTCGCAAAACGAGCATTTCGCTTAACGAGCAAAATTAATTGTAAAAAAAATTACTCGCCTTTTACATCATTTTTAAATACATATTATGTGTATTTTTGAATATGTTTCACTATACGAGTAAAAATCCGGAAATTCTGGAACGGATTAAACTAGTCACCGTATCCAATCATCAAGAGTACTAAAACTTACAACTATCTCTATATTATACAATGATATCCAAAACTTTTGTTATAAAATCTGGTGAAATCGGTGGTGAGACTAAAAATAAATTTCATAGAGGAAGTCGATAAGTTGACAGAAATAGAGCCGTAATTATAAAAAAAAATGGTATCATAAATAACATTTAAGTGTCTACGCTTCATTAAAGATAATAATTGTACTTTAATTAATCATTTTTTTTCATTAATTGTAGCAATAATAATTCACTTTCTTGTTTCATAATACTTTGATGATTCTACTCAAATTAAAAGAAAATGCGTAAATTATATTTTTATTTTTGCAATTATATGTTATTATTTCTTCTTTTTTTTGGTAATACATTGAAAACGTCGTTTCTCCATTATTAATTACTATTGTATGCAGCAAGGCTACTGTAAACTACATACATTAGAAATATAAATAGATTTTCCAATTGCACGTTGATGCGAGGTTACCGAAGATTACATCTGTTGCAAATACGATCTGTCTATTATGTATGTAAGAAAAATAGAAATATCGATAATTATAAAACAATACTTAATTGTCAAAGTAATGTCACTTATAACGTATTGAGCAGCAGTTTTAAATTGTTCGTCTGCTGCAAAATTAATGCGTTTCAATATCTGTGACTATGACTATTCAGTTATCGAGGAACAACAATGGGTAGTCAAGAAGCGGGACCTTCGATTGATATAGTCATTGTCAAAATTGATAAAACTTGTAAGTTTCCAATTATTATTTATATTAATGTTAACGAATTACTCAATACAGTAATACCTCGTATAGTGCGGATAATCGGTTTCGTAAAGATCCCGGACTGTATGAAATAACACTCTTTTTTGTATACAAAGAGTGAACTTTACTCAACTATTTTGTCCGATGACCTTTTGCCATTTTTCTGACAACTTTATGAGAACTTATGGTTCTTATTAGCAAATAACTGAAACAAGTGAGACTTCAGGTCTTCGTAATTAGTGAACGTTTTACCCTGAAACATTTTTGAAAACTTCGAAATAAATGGTAAACTTGTGGTACAGGGTCATGGCTATATACTGATTGCGAAATCACTTCCCAACTAACTTCCAATCATTTTCCACGAGTTACTAAAAACGTGTGTGAATTTGCATTGTTTTGGTGAAACACGATTTGCCAATTCTGACCATTTTTGTTTGATTACTTCCTCCAATTTCATTAGTTGTTGACAGTAAACATTTGAATTGATCGTTTCATTCATTGGCTACAGCTCAAAACACCAATATTTATGTAATTCCACCAATCTGATAGTATGATCTTTTTTTGAACTTTTGACGTGTTTTGTGTTGGTTCAACACGCTTGGATCATGATTATTTTTGATTGATGTTATTATAGACTATAATTTTTGCATCACCAGTGATGATTCGTTTAAAAAAAGTGACGATTTCTTTGCAAATAATGATTCGTTGTGTTAAGTGAATCTTTTTTTGCGATTATCGAGAATCTTAACAAATCCAATACATTTTCAGTTGTATGATACAATTAACTTTTCTGCAATCTCTTGCGCAGTTTCGATGAAGATTAGATTCAATTATGACTTTGATTTGGTCTTCAGTAGATCGACCAGAATCTTATTAAGCAATCAATATCATCAACTATATGTGGGCCTCAGCAGCTTTCTTGCCTTTACTGAAATAAAATAGTAAAATATGTCGAAAATGTTCGTTTTTGTAGGTATTTTAAAATTGACCCTAAACTAACAGCTGCAAACAGAATTACGCTCAATTGGCTTCTAAAGAAAGCTAAATGTAACATCTTTCAAATGGCAAAAGAAAAAGATCGTAACATTGATGGAAGTTCTTCAAATCTAACATAATGATGTCTATTTGTGAAAAATAATTACTTTCTTGTCAACCCAATAAATGTAATTGTAAACTAAATTTGTCTTGTATTAAATCGTATTTAGGTAATCCAGTTTCTTCTATAAGCACTATCAACATTTTTTTCTTTCGATAATTGCAAATTTTCTTACCTTTTTTTTAATTCTATCCATTTACTTATTGGACTTTGTAGTATACCGGTTTGTATATAAAACAAATAAGGAAAGCTATTGATTACCTTAATTCATTGTCCTTTTAGTCGCACTTGAATGTAATCGAGGTTTATTTTTATGCAAGAAGCACAGGGTTTGCACTAAAAAAAAATGATGAGTGTTTCATCTGTAAACGTGTCTTCTCCATTGGAGGAATATCTGAGGTAAATAATAATTTCAGTAGTTCACTTGAAACAATCTATTTGTTTAATACTAATTGATGTGATTGATACACTTTTGAATTAATGATTATTATAGTTTATCATCCAAATTATTTGAAACAAGATGATTTAACAATCTAATTGAAAACAAACTATTGCAATAATTGAAACTGTTATAAAATAAAGTATCTGTATTTTGCACGTACGTCCTTGAAGTAGTCAGTAGTCTACGTATAAATAAACAATTTTCAAACAAAATAAATGGCCTCGATCATTTATATCCAAATATTTATTCATAATCATGTCTGCAGCTTCGATTGTTTTATAATGTTTTGATCCAAACAAGCTGCGAAATTGATTTTTGTTTTTTCTCTCTCTCTCAAACCGTTTGCCATGTCCGTTCCAATTGCATGCATAATGCATCTGGTAAATATGAAATGTCGCAACGCAATTTGCCGCTAAATTGACCTATTGGCGTTCTCCAAGAAACCCATTTACTCCCTTTAAACATTTTTTTCCTTGTAATTACTTCCTGAACAATCAAATTCTTGTTTATTTGAAATGTACGCGTGATTTATGCAAGCCTTTTCATATTCGCGTAATTGCACAAACAATTGCATTTGTATATGGTAAATACTTTTTTTTACTTTTATTGAAAGAACGCCGTTAAACGTTCCTCGTACAAAGAAACTTATGTAGATACACGCTTTGTTGCAAGTGAATATTACTTGAACCGTCTGTACAAAAGAATTGATGTATGAATATTCATGTACAGTCATACCTCGGTTAAAGTTACTTGAAATTATCCTCAATAAATGTCTATAAAGATAATGTTAAAATTGTTTTGAATACAGAAGATTATATATTTTTTTTGTGGAAGATTTGGAAAACTTTTTTAACAACCAAGTTTTGTAAGTTGACTGTTATTTAGCTCTAAAAACATAGTTTCGCATCCTATTCATTAATCGAGGTATGGTTGTATATTTTTATTAGTAAAACATCAGACTTTTCAATCGAAATGAATGCATTACTCAAAGAGGAAAGAACAAAATTGCAATAACTATTTATAGATTGTGCACGCATGTCGACCTTCGAACTCAAGATAAATTATTGCAAAAAAAGGAGAGATGTACATGTTTTATAAAGTTACGTTACAAAGTTCCATTAGGCAAATTATATCTCAAAAAAAATATATTTTAAAATTTTAACTGCGACAAAAGTTTAGACAATTTGAGCCGTCGCCTGGTTAAGTTAATATTTACATTACATAACCATCAGAAGTTTATATAATTCTATAAAAAAAAACTTTTTATTTATGTATAAACAATAAACGAAACATTATTTTAATAATACAATTTTTTCCATTTTCTAATTGCATATTCCAATTATTATAATGTAATTAACCAATTTATCGCCTGTCTTAATTATTTCCGATTTGTTGTAGACAATAGAGCGATATTTGTATTCGTTGAAAGAGCAAATGTATGTTTGGTTGCCTATACAATTATTAGTTTAGAGCAATATTTTATATACTTTTTTCAACCATAAATAAATAAATCTAACAAATTTGTATTATTCTTGTA
The DNA here is from genome assembly GCF_001412225.1 of Nicrophorus vespilloides. Classification (NCBI taxonomy): domain Eukaryota; kingdom Metazoa; phylum Arthropoda; class Insecta; order Coleoptera; family Silphidae; genus Nicrophorus; species Nicrophorus vespilloides. The sequence continues at coordinate 32,343 of NW_017097507.1, read as the reverse complement.
TAAATTTTAATATTATTATATAATTTTGTAATTAAAAATAAATAACATTAGCTTGTTTTTGTTACTGGATAATTGATATTATAAAAATACTTAAAAACTATATTAGTCTACAAGACGCAATATAAATTGATGAGAATCATGCTTAAAATGTATCTACATAAATACATTTAATTATTGTTTGCAAATCTAATGCAACTATTTCTATTTAGATGGAAAAAATAAACAACTTGAAATTTGAATTGTAAAAATTATCGAAACAGTGAAACATTTACATAATTATAATAAAATATTAACTTGTTTGAATTATTGAAACTATAAATTACTTTTAAGACTTTGCATTCTATTTTTTTTTCTTTATAAATTGAACTTTCACCTAGACGTCAAGTGATCAAATGAAGTAAACTCGTTTTACATTTAATTTGAAATATAAATTACATTGTCGTATATTATAAGTGAGTCATATAGATGATTAAATAGTTATCAACAAAAAACGTTTTGTCCACTTTCATTCCGAGTGCAGATGTAATAAGTGAGAGTGAATTATCCAAGAGGAAACTGGATTGACTGTTACCCAAATCTGTATGAAAGATAGTATTCGTGCAGTTGCTGTACGTTTTTTGATCAACATGGACCAAATCAACGTTCGTATTCAATACGTGAAATTGGACAAAGAACGTAAGATAATTTAAAAAAAAAATTAATTAGATAATAATATAGACTACTTAAGTATGTACTTGATGATCAACTAGGTAATAATTGTAATATTAGTTATAATGAACGTTCATTGTTCAAAATAAACGATAAATGGAATTCGAGTGCATTTCGTCAGAGCTGATAAACAGAGTTTAGTGATTCAGCACGAAATTGAAAAATGATCGTAACGCATTGCAGATATAAGCTTCAACCAAATATTTGTTTACAATTCGTGTGGCAGTCGTTGTGTACTCATAGTGCAAAAAATTTTGATCAAGATGGACCAAGAGGGTCGCATTGTAATCGTCAAACTCACTGAGGAACGTAAGATATTATTTTTTTTTATAAATCAACTTTCAAATTATTTAAAATATAATATTTATACCAAAAAAAAAATGTAATTATTTTTTCACTCTCAAAAAATGAACATTGAACTAAACACTTGAAGTTTCAATGCAGCAAAGCTGATAAAACGTTGTTATTCAACCGGAAACAAAGAAATTATCGTAATGCAACAGAACTACGAATGTTTATGAATAATCATACGAGTACTAAGAATCCTTTGTGTTTGTGCTTTAACTTATTTCATTTTATACTTAAGATGTAAACTGGTTTACGTTGATGCAGATCGCCAAAAGTGTAAACATATTGAAACGTACGCAATCACCTTGAGATTGTAAATAACAGTTTAAATATCAAGTCAGGGTAATTTTTCGTTTTGTTGTTATTGCTCAGGTACAAATATACGCTCATATGTAAAATAGACACAAGAACGCTGAACAAATCAAGTTCATTGAACGTATTTTATAAGATATGTATTCACTTATTTCGCACCGAACATAAGTAATGTCTTCCTGTATAAATTTAGTTTTCGCAGATATAGTTTAAACCAAATGGATCCGATTACGTGAATGGTAATGAAATTTCATTTCCGCAATAAACGTTCACTGATAAATTATCAATTCGATTTGAAAATTTTACAGCAAACTAAATTTTAATTAAACAAAATGACAATAACAAAAGCAATTACTTTTTTTTAGTATACAAAGAATGAACTTTACTCAATTATATATTTTCCTTTTTGTTCGATGACTTTTTGTCATCTTCTTGAGAACTTCATGATTGTGCGCTCACAGAACTTCTGGTCCTTATCAGAAATAAACTGAACCAAGTGCGATTTTTAGGTCATCGTAATTAATTATAGTTTTACCATTCGAAGAGTTTTGCAAACTTTGAAATAAATGGTAATCTGAGGATACAAGGTCAGGGCTATATGCGGAATGCGATATCAGTTCCCAATCAAGCTCCAATATTTAACCACGAGTTACCAAAGATGTGTGAGGATTTGCATTGTTTTTGGTGAAACGCGATTTGTCAATTATAGGCATTTTTCTTTGATTGCTTCCTCCAGTTTCGTTAGTTATTGACAGTAAACATCTGAATTGATCGTTTGGTTCCTTGGATGTAGCTCAAATTACAGAATACCTTTGTTATCCCACCAAATTCGATAGCATGATCGTTTTTGATGCAATTCAGCTTTTCATTTAGTTTGTGCTGGTTTATCACGCTTGGATCATGATCGTTTTCAATTGATGTTATTGTAGATGATCCATTTTTCATTACTAGTGATGATTT
>NW_017097507.1:24240-29994 GCF_001412225.1 Nicrophorus vespilloides | reverse complement strand
CATCATAAACTTCAATTAGTTAGACGATCCATTTTTCATTATTGATTAGTCGTGTTAAGTGAATCTTTTTCAATTGCTGCTTGTGATTCATTTAATTTCTCTGCAATTTCTACCACAGTTATATAACAATCCAATTCAATTATAACTTTAATTTGGTCTTCATAAACTTTCAAACAATCCGATTATCCGCACTTTGCGAGGTATTTCTGTACTAGTTGTCTACAACAAGTCAATATTATTTTCAGTAGACACATCTTATGATAATTTAGTGATACATTAATGATTTATAAAGATAAATAACCACAAATCATACAACTTTCACCTTCTTTTTATTAAGCTTGAAATTTCAGAGACATAATGTTATTAATAATAAACACTCTTATTACTATGTTAAAGAGAATGTGTTAGTTGTTTATATGCTAAGGTGAAACAGTAAACCAATGATTTATAAATAATTAAAATCACAAAACCAATTACATTGACAAATAAAAAATGTTGATATTTTTGCAGCCTTCGTTATTTTTTTTGATGAAAAGTCCATTGCTATAATGAGAAATAATAGTGTTTAATGTAATAAACTATTAAATTTATTGTAATGTTTCAATTATGTATATTTATTACGGAAATATATAAAATTGTATGTTAATTAAATTACAATTTAATTGTGCTATAACTAATATGAATATTAAAATGCAGCCACGAAAGTTTAACTGCAATAATGTTTGTAAACTTTTCGTAATCAAGACTTAATTTGTGTTTACCAGAAGATTTGCTCTCGTTGGAAAGACGAAAATTCTTGCGAGCGATGAATATTCCAGTTTGCGTACATTAACAAAACGGCCTTGATTCAATTAAGTAACTCAACTCACGGCAGCAACTTTCTTATAATAAAATTCCAATTTAAGAAATATTATGTTAATTGAAACAAGTAACAAAACTTTATTGATATTGATACGCGAAACGTTTTGATTAAACCAAATTGCCAAAATGCAATACATTTTGAAGCAGAAATTGTTACAGCAGAGAAAACAAGCTTATTGTTAATAATAATTGGTCGTACAAAAAGAATTTATTGCACCTGAACATAACTCACATCCAATAAATTTACTTTGTATCTTTTTTACATACAAAAAAAAAACTATATTGAAAAATATTGTACATTTTACTGTGCAATTAATCAATTTCAAGTGTTTCCAAGAAACAATAATTACAACGATGACGCAAGTTCAGACGAAAAATTATTATTTACTAAAATACAAAACGGTAATTGTTTAATCAGTTTTTTAGCAAAAGTTTAGAAAAAAGAAGATTGATTACGTTTTTCAAACACAATTACTACTCGGAAATTATTGTCGTACATGATTTTGCTTTTCTGCTGGTAATTTATTAATCGAAACTCCCTTAATCACTTATTTTAATGTACTTCTATCGCCTTTTTTTCCGGCTTATAAAATTTTATTTCGAAAAAAGCGTTGTACAGAGAGCAGAGTTTCCACATCTTCGAGTAATTGTCTAACGGTCCACGGCCGAAACAGGAATACGCAACGAGAAAACAATAATTAAATTGTATGCACGAGAGGGAAACCTGTTATACCATGGGTAACGTACAGTCCAGGTTAAAGTCGTCATTTGATCAGTAGAGTGTTTTTTTTTGTTAGTTTTCTGAAACACCTTTAAATGTGTTAACTGGCGCTGATGACTTGTGTTCTCTTTATAGAGTTGTCGTTTTCACGGACGTTACATTAAAGAGTATATACAAATTAAAAAAACATTGGGAATTTAGTTGCTGCTACGAAGATACACGAGTCTTCGAGCTTTTTCTGTTGAATGTACATTAGAATCTATAAAAATTATTATGTTTAAGTTTTCGTTTCAGTTTCACGTTTTGCGTGCGTCGACACACAGTGCACGCTCATTCTTTTATAAAACTATACATTTCATAATGTAAGTATGAATGAACAAGTTCTTAATTCACGTGTCTATAATTGCGCGCAATCAATTACATACAATTGAATAATTATGTCATTATCTAATTAACATTAATAATATAAAATCGATTGATTTATCAACAAATCAATCAGATCTGACCGTAATTGAAGCACGAGTGAAATTATTTGTTTATTTGTATCTAAACTTTTATAAAAAAATAAATTAGTAATTTCTCCAAAATGTACGTATTGGTAAACAATTTTGAACAGCAAACATGCAAATGTTGATATTGAAAAAAAAAATGTACTTTGAAACTAAAAAAAAGTAGTTCAATGATGATAGGTGATCATTGTCAATTACTTGAACAACACAAATGTTTATACTTTGATCGTATAAAAACTATAAGTTTTTTCATATTACAATGACAAACTTGTTATGAAGTAAGTAAGTTTTTTNATATCTCTTTCGAATATTTTTGGGAAACAACTGTTTAGAAAAACATATTATAAAATTAGTGAAATCAGAGAAAACAGTGACGATTTATATGATTTTCATATCTAATTATTAAGAAATTGTAATTACTAAAAGTAATCATAAATTAGATCATACTTTTATACAAATAATTGAGAAAACATAACAAGACGTTAACGTTTATTTTACCAACAAACAATTAAATATTTAATTTGTATTCAGAGTAAGAGAGTGGTAGATAATTGTACCAATTACGTTGTAATTGTTTAATATATTGTTATGATCTTGTGATGAATTTAGACCCAATTACAACTGGATTTAATTGCCACTCTAATTGTAAAGTGACATCAAAATACAGTGCAAAATAAGTGCATACTTATTTATAGATTTTTCAATAAGAAAAAAACACTTTTTTTCATTTCTCATAAATATTAATACATTGCGTCTTTTGTTGAATTGTGGTTTAATATTCGATATATCATCAAGCAGTAAACTGGCGTAAGTGCTGCTTGACAGTGGTGACTGTGCGTTTTATTGTTCCTACCAGATTATGTAAGTTATTATTTTGGAGGATTAATTATATATATATATGAAAAGAAAACTTGCAATTTCGTATTGTCTAATGGTTACAACATATCTATTGTCATGTATACATTTTGTAAATCATCCATCAATTATGTTATTAAATAAATTGAAGGTGATGGTCATTTTTTTATGGTAAATTTTCTTGAAATTTCGTAACGAAATTAAGTATATTAGATAATTGATAAACAAAATAAAAAGAATCAAAAAAATAAATGTAATAAAGGTTAAATGAAACGTTATGAATAAATCACTGTATTATTTTAACGTTATTGAATATTAATAGTTTTTATTAATACAAAATAATTTAAAAAAATATAAATAACAAAGTCTAAGTGTTTTAAAAAGAAAATCCGTACTCGAGATTTTTCGACTAATTGAAGTTTATGATGATCAAATCAATGTCATAATTGAATTGGATCGTCATATAACTATACAAGAAGTTAAATTTATCATGCGCAACATCTGAAAATCACTAAATGTCTTAGATTCGTTAAGTCGAAAAGTTAACACAACGAATCATTATTTGCAATATTCAGCTCAAACGCAATGAATTCGGGACTTTTTTTTAAACAAATCATCACTAGTAATGAAAAATGGATCATCTACAATAACATCAATTGAAAACGATCATGATCTAAGCATGATAAACCAGCACAAACTAAATCAAAAACTGAATTGCATTAAAAAAAATCATGCTATCAATTTGGTTGGATTACAAAGGTGTTCTGTAATTTTGAGCTACATCCAAGGAACCTAACAATCAATTCAAATGTTTACTATCGACAACTAATGAAACTGGAGGAAGAAATCAAAGAAAAATGCCCATAATTGATAAATCATTTCACCAAAACAATGCAAATCCTCACACATCTTTGGTAACTCGTGGTTAAATATTGGAGCTTGATTGGAAACTGATATCGCATTCCGCATATAGCCCTGACCTTGTACCATCAGATTGCCATTTATTTCAAAGTTTGTAAAACTCTTTGAATAGTAAAACTTTAATTAATTACGATGACCTAAAAATCGCACTTGGTTCAGTTTATTGCTGATAAGGGCCAGCAGTTCTATGAGCGCACAATCATGAAGTTCTCAAGAAGATGTCAAAAAGTCATCGAACAAAATGGAAAATATATAATTGATAAAAATTCATTTTTTGTATACAAAAAAAAGAGTTTTTATTCACACTAAAAAAACAGAAATTACTTTCGTGTCAATCCAATATAACGTGGTTCTCTTATTACGCTGTTTCCATATAATTGGCTTAAGAACTATTTCAAAAAGAGACTTTAGAATACATAGTTTAGAGAAATTTATGGAATTAATTGATACATTTACCTTAATTGCATTGGTAGATGAAATTAGGGATAAACTTACAATTTCAATTTGAATTATGATTTCATGTATATTTAGTTGCATATATTTCACAAGTTTTCTATTAATTTTATGCAAACCGTCGATCCGCCAACTGAGATTTCAAAGGAATTTCACTAGTCTATGTTAGTATTTAAATATATCAAACAACACTTACATTATTACAAAAAAAAAACAGTAAATACATTGTCTATCCTGGTATCGTTTTATATAAACGATCGATACTTAATTGATAAAGTTAAATCTCTAGAAAAATCAAGGTGATAATAAATTTAAAAATAATATTTATTAATCCGTTTAATTCTATATATATACTTTTCAAAAACTTGATTAATCAAGATTAAAAAATCATCACTGATCTGGTAATATCTAATGAAATGCATTACTTTCTTTTTATTTCTATTTTAGAATGAAGTTAATTAAAATTAAATGACTTTCAGTATTGCACAAGTCGTCACATCTAAACCAATATTTTCTTAATAAATAATTTATTTATGTTGACAAAGAATTTTTTAAAAAATGGAAGCTGCATTCAAATAAGCAGGTCGAAGGTTCTGTTTACAAAATGTGTTTGGAAAATATGTTCCTATAGAAGCCTTCGCTTACGTCTATAAACTTTCAATTCGCAACGCCTGACGAAGAATACGCAATTACTGAATTATGACTGATTTCTATTTAGATGCCATTTAATTGCGCCTACCTTGATGACTTTTAAAGTACCAAAAATTAACGTTTTTTCCAAGTGATTACAATTTAGAAAAGACATTTTATTTATTTTAATTTATATCTCTTATATGTAAGAAAAAGTTAAACTATTATTAACAATTATAGTTAACATTAAAGTTGTTTTATTACATAAACTGGAATTCGTACCTGTTTCATACAATACTCACTGATGTTTTTGATTCTGCTAAAACATTAACAAAGTTATTTACAACAAACGCTATTTATTAAATTAATTTCATGGATTTCCATTTAACTTGTCGTCTGTGTTGTTTGTTGTTGAATCTCCATGAGTCAACTCATAAATGTGCTAATTCCATAGGTATTCTCCATATTGTGCAATAACAAAAAAAAAAACTTCTTTTTCTGTGGTTTGTAAAATTTTCATTCATAATCAGAAACTTTCTTCCTAGAAAAAACAAACACTTTTTTATCCTATAAAAATTGTAAAAGAAAAAAGATTTTGTTGCTAAAATTAAGTAAAAAAAACAATATTTTAGTATTATTATATTAATATAATGATTAATAATTACAAACATTAAACATAATTAGACTAATTGATTCGATTATTTATCTATATTTCTATTTTAATTATTGTAATAAATAAATAAAGTTTACATAATTCACAATATCAATCAATGTTTTCTTTTCTTTTAAATATTTCTTATTATT
>NW_017097507.1:0-24224 GCF_001412225.1 Nicrophorus vespilloides | reverse complement strand
GCTTATCAGATTCGATACAAATCATTGTATAAAATTCAAGTGCTTTTTTTTTCAATAAACGCAATGAATTTACTTATTTTAAAAATAACAATTATTATTATTTGATGCAATTAGATAAAAAATACATTACGTGACGTAACAAAAATCACAAAACTTTTCAACATTGTTGTCATGGTAACAAGTTGTAAACACATTATAAAACAAATGACATTTAAAACAATTTTTGATTGGAAATTATTCGCAGTTTCATCAAACGAAGAAATGTGCAACATTCGTTTGTGATTGGAGGAATAAAGAATTGGTAATGCAAGATAACGAGCAAATATTTGTGCAACATCCGGTGTACATTGTGCACACGCATATCGATATTCACTAAAGGTCATGCAAAGCAAATATTGCAAGAAGAAATAATTATAAATAAATTTATAAAAATGAACAGGTTTGTGCATCGCACTTAATCCTTGCACCCGACGGATTTATTTGTATAATTACGTTTTCGTTTCGTTTAAATTTGTTTATTTCATTAAACATGATTCAAGAGTAAAAAGTGGAAAAATTAAGGTAGAAATAAAAAAAATAATTTTTACTTGTTATTTCTCATAGATTTATATGCATCATTTAATATGTTTCAAGGTGAGAAAGAGATCATCAAAAAAGTCAATTAATTAAAAAAGCAAATGAAATCTAAAAGTGAATTACAAAAATGTTATTATAGCTATACATTATTGTTATTACTTATTGATTAATAATTAAAGTTTACGATGGATTTTATGGAAAAATATTCTGATTTCCAAGTTAAAATTATATAAAAAAAAAACGTATCAAGGTCTCTGAATAGAAAACATTGGATATCGTTTCTGAAACGAGTGTGACAAAAAGAAAATAAAAACGCCAAACATTGCTGATTTGCATAGGAACACGTAGGTATTCTCCCAATACGTGTGTTTTCAACGGACCTGTTATGTCTTTGGAAACACGTGGTAGCCATCATCAGCTCCGCGAATCCCTCCCACAAAAGTAATTAGTATCAGGTAAAATGCATGCAGCAAAATATGTATATATATATATCCAAATCTAGCGAAGGTTAAGCCATTCATGTTGCCACTTCTTTTTCGGTATCCGCAGAAGTCTGGTTAAAACATATTTCGGTTCGAGTCAGTTTCGCTTTCGCTCGATCACCATCAACATACTCGCTCATTCGCCGCAAACAAACAAACAAACAAACGAACGAACAGTGAAAGTGAATCAGAGATACCTGCAAAATGCCGATACGTAAGTTACCCACAAGTTATCAACATTCAATCTATATTGAAAAACAAGTACTAGGAAACTAGTATAAACCTATATTTAACAACGCTGTAATTAGTCTATTAATTACTTTAATAACAATGCAACAAGCAAATTTTTTTTAATTTACCCGACTGAAAATATTACGCAAGAAAAAACAAGTAATTTCCGCTTGTTTTTAAATGTGCTAAAAAACAAAACATTAATTTAATTAACGAGCATTTGTTTACACGAGTCAGCTTTTTATCTGAAGTTTGTTATAAAAAAAACACACGATTGAATATAATAGAAATTCAATAAAAATAGATAGTAAAACGTTGCTCATTAGATAATTAATAGAAATTATACAACAAAGGTGCATATTTTTTTTTATTGTTTGAGTTCCACGCGACGGGTTTCCTAATATTTCTAATTGGTCATAACATAAAATATAATAATGCCACTTAATTTCATAACACAAAAACATGATAATGCCACTACTAAATGCTGGCTGGATTTTACATTGCAAATGCAACAATAACGTGACATTATTTTTCGTTTTTTTTTTTTCGTAATCTCGCCGACACGATACATTCTTTGTCACTAACACTTTTTCTAAGTCAAGGTCTAGTATTTATACACTAGCATTCATATGCATCGCAAGAAATCTGCAAGAGAGCAAACCTTGCTCTCGCAATTAATACTTCTACCGAGAAATCTCTTAAAACTGCATAGTCAGATAACTATTAGTGTTCTTAGGTCATAAATCTAAAATGAGCAAAGGTTATTGCTTTGAAAATCATCAAGTATGAATAAATTGCTTAATTCGCTTTGTTTGTGACTAAGATATATGTATTTAGGAACATTGAATGTAAATAAAAAGAGGTTGCAGAAGAAGCTATGCGTTCTGCATATCTAATTCAAGTTACTTCACTTTAAAGAGGTCAAGTTTACTAGTGTTTAGCAACTGTGCAGGTTAATAGCATTGATGCTACATATACGGACAGTTCTGTGACCGAAATTACATCGACTGGAATCAACGTGATTAATATGGTTTTTCCATCCGTGTATTCCGCGTTTCTAAAAGTGAATTACAAAAATGTTATGTTACACAATTGCGTAATGCGATGTTTCTATGAAAATAATAAGAACCGAGCAGATCCAGTTCGGAGATGTTGCATTTTTCTGATCGACTTTCTAATTGCATTGCAGTAGCTAAAACCATGCTGTCCGATTTGGATGAATTGCCTAGCATCAAATTAGGCGACTTCACGTTGGAATTGGAGATGGGTGATTTGTCGCCAGAAATGGAAGAGGTTGCCAAGAACGAGCTGCGAGAGACGCCTGAGAACGTCAAGCCGGCTATGGACAAGCTCAGGGAAATGTTGAAAGGTTTGCATATGAACACTTCGAATCGTTTTATTTTGCTCTTAAACATTGTTCCATTGTAGCTGAGACTGATCTGAAATGTCCGTACGATAATGATGCATGGTTGGTGAGGTTCTTGAGGCCTTGCAAATTCTACCCGGAGAGTGCATACGAATTGGTACTTATAGTTTTAAATGAGCCGAAAATGGTCTAATTGTTTTAATTTGAATCAGGTGAAACGTTACTACGCATTCAAGTTGAAGCATCACAATGTTTACGATGGTTTGATGCCTAGTAAGGAGAAGAACATTTTCGAACATGACATTCTAACCGTCCAACCTAACAGGGACCAGCACGGAAGGAGAATTTTAATTATCGAATTAGGAAGTATGTAGTGAAAACAACTTGATGGATTAAACGACGATTGATACTGATTGATACTCGTTTTGTTCTCAGAGAGATGGAAGCACAACAAGTGTTCACTGGATGAAGTGTTCAAAGGTGTCGTGCTGTATTTGGAAGCTGCGATGCTGGAGCCCACGACCCAAGTCGCCGGTGCCGTCGTCATATTCGACATGGATGGGCTGAGTCTGCAGCAGACCTGGCAGTTCACGCCGCCGTTCGCCAAGAGGATTGTCGACTGGCTTCAAGATGCCATCCCATGCAGAGTGAAAAACATCCACATCGTCAATCAACCGTACATCTTCAACATGGTCTTCGCTCTCTTCAAACCTTTCCTCAGAGAAAAACTGAAGAGCAGAATCATTTTCCACGGCACGGATCGTAAATCGCTGCACAAGTACTTGGATGCAGCGTGCGTCTCCTCGGTTTACGGAGGCACTCTTGATCTACCCAGAGTCAAAGGAAGCCAATGGCTTGAATTACTGGAGATGTGTGATAAAGAATACGTCTGTAAGTATTGCAATATCTTCAACACACAACAACAAAAAAAACTAATTATTTTTTTTAAATTTTCAGTAATCAATTCGTACGGATACAAGAAGTAAAAAACAAAGTTTGCCAAAAAAAATCGAAAACCCTTAAATTAATTAACTTTTTATATATATATATATACAAATATTTTAATTACTTTTTAATAGATTATATTAGAGAAAGATTTTTTTTATAGGAGTGGTGTATCTTGAAGTATTTTACGTAAACGCAAAAAAAAAATAAGTATTAATTAATACACTTGATACAATGTATTAAGCAAATAATATAATTTGTTATTTATATAGAAACAATATTTATTTTTCTTATTAAAAAAAAAACAATGGGTATAAATATAAATGTTTGAATGAAAATATTGGAATTCACTAAATTACCTTAAATTTCTAATAACAATTTGATCCTCATCATTTCTGTTCTACTTGCAACTCTTTACCGTAACCAAAATGCGTTAATTCTAAAAAAAATAATACAATTAATAATGGTGTTTTGTAACAGTTTTAAGTGCTCACTTTCGTAGTCGGCTTCGTAATATTTCAAGACTTCGACCAGCAATTCACCAACTCCGTTCAAATTCAATTCCAACGAACCTCCGTACTTTTGCAAGAGGAAATCTTTCGGTATTAGATCCACCAAATTTTCCCATTTATTCCCATGGAAATGCAACTAAAAAAAAAAGGAAAATTTAATAATATACTTTGTATGGAGGAATCCTTTTAACGTACTCTGCTTTTCAATTTCTGACCAATGAAAGGTTTGAAAATTTGGTATGCCATGTTGAAAACGTACGGCTGGTTGACTACATGGATTCCTTTCAGCCGTGTCGCAGCGCAATCCTACATACAAAGTGTAAATTAATTTAAAATCACATCTTTATAAAGTAATAACATTACCTGTACAAAGTCCATTATCATTTTGGCGACCATCGGTGAAAATTGCATAACGTGATTTATTGTGAATCCTTCCATATCCAGAATGACGTGCACGCCTCCAACTTGAGTCCTTGGCTCGATCATAGCAATTTCCAAAGCCATGATTATCGACTTAAATAGCAGAGGAACGCCGACGTCTTTTGGATTCCAATCTAATAACATTCTTAGATTAATCCACAAGTTAATTTGAAGAAGAAAAAAAAAGTTACTTTTAATGTTCAAGATCATAACTCTGGAACCCTTTACTCTGAACGGTAAGAATTCGATAATTTCGTTCGCGTAGACAGTTTCGACTGTGCTCGGCATCAAATTCGATGTATATTTAGTATTCTTCGCCATAAATCTATAATACCTCTGCATCCGCTTGAAAGCGCTCTCCTCGTAGAATTTGCACGGTCTCAAGAATTTCAACAAATAAGAATCATCATCTAATGGGATTACAAGATTAGGTTCATCTGAAAAAAAAACATAAATTCTAATTACAAATCACACTCAAATGAAATGTTATACCTTCTATCAGTTTCTTGAATTTGTCCAATGATTCCTTTCGCTTCTCCGGCGTTTCCCGAAGCTCGCACTTGGCTCGCTCCTTGTAGTGATCATCCAGATCCTCCAAATCCAAACGCAATACGTGATGTCCAATTTGAATGAAGGGAATACCCTCGGTGTCGTTTCCAAGAATCGGCGTCATCGCTTCCCTGTGTAAGTGGACAGAACTCATTTAATAACAACTGGACTGAGTGGTGTGTGACCCAGTTGCTTATAGCTTCCAAATATATGAAATTTGAATTGAATTCAAATAATGAACATTATTTATAATTCGAACAAAGATGTTATGCAAATGCATACTGTGTGTCATCTTTGAATAATTTGAATTTAAACTACTTTAGACAATTATCAAGTGTGGTCTTTCGGTGCGATGTTAAATTTTATTCATATTCTATCGAAGGAATCGCTATAACATGATGAATAAAATATTGTGTGCGCGCAACATGTATTATGGTTGTTTTATGCAAGTTTTACAATGTTAAAAAGGAATATGTTTGCTTTGCGTTTTAAATTAAGTTATTTGCATATTGATTGAGAATCTATGGATACTACTAATGTAATAATACTGTTTTATAATGTTGTTATAACAAATTAGTCAGAAAAAGTACTATAGTATATATTTGTCACGGACATAGGTCTAATAAATCTAATAAATAGTTTTAACTGAAATATACGTAAACTGCAAATAGATTATGACGAATGAAGAACTTTATATTCAATAGAAGTTTACATAAATTAATATTATTGCATATTCTCTATTCAATTTATTAATAATCATCAACTTGATTCTTACAAACGTTCACAAGTATTATTCTCTTAATTTGAACTAAGTGCGATTATTAAGTTGACAATACATCAAGACAATAATACTCACTTTCCACTTTGAACCTCCATAAAGTTGCTTTCGAATCGATGACTTCAAAAAGAAGAAACAACTTAATAGTCAAAGGACTGTGACTTACAAGTAAATCTGATTTTGATGCGGTGGCAATTTTATGGACTGATTTAAATTTCAAATAGAATTCATGTGTGACCTTTCCGGTGACCTCAAGCCGAAACAATAAGCCCACGATCAGCTTAGTTAGACGCACTTTACAGTGACAATGCACAGCACACACTACATCACTTCCCTACTTATATCTGCCTCTGCACGCAGGTACTTTAGTGCGGAAGAAACAGGAAAAACCTAAGCAATCTTAATCACCGTTTCGTACGAGGTCGAAACGAATACACACATCAGATTCAAATCGTATTGAAATGAGGATAATATTGAACGCTATTGTGTGCAGAGTAACAACAGCAAATATTGAGCTACGTACATTTAACTATAATCCTAACATTGCATAATAACAATTGTTCTGCAGTTTCACGTGAGATTTGCCCAAAAAATACATCGAGCTTCTCCCCCCATTTTCCTTCTTGACGAGATTCATCGATTTCTGTTGCGCAGGAAATGTGCATTATTTTCTTATTGGGGTTAAGTGGAAGGTTATCATTTAGCAAAATTGCATGAAATTATGCTACATGAATATTTCAATTTATAGAAACAAATCTACAAGAACTGTATGTAAAATATCATTGAATTTTATATAATCAACAAAAAATAAATAATAGATGAATGACACATCTGATAGATGCTCCAACGGAAATGCTCACATCTGCAGATTATGTGATTCATAACATTCACTTTCTCCGTCAATTAAAACTACTATAATCGATTTTATTTCCTGAGTAGAAAGTTTTTCCTACATGAGAATAACATACTTATAAATAATAAAAAAAACGCCCTGGTGATAAAAGTAAATTTATTTTTATATATCTTATGATAATAACAATATATAGACTATAATATTATATAAAAAAATATAGAAAATTAACATTCAAACGTATATTACTCAATATTGTTCTAAATAATATAATGTTCTTATTGCTATTAAAAATTGTGATTTCAAATGCATTTTAAACCAGATCTAGGTCAAATAATGTTAAATAAACCATAACAATGAGTTAGAATATTCATTAAAATGATAGACAATTCAACATATTACACCTTAATTTGTGGTTATGGAAGAATGAAAGGCAAATTAAAACTATTATTACATTTTTAGAAAGTTTTAAGTAGTTTCATTATATGAGAAATAGTTGCGTTTTGAGTCATATACTTAATGTGGATATTTTACTCAAAATTATTGAGAAATCATATTTTATTATCTCAATTCTTGTAAACAAATAACACTCATTGAGATTTTTGAGCATCATGCTCGTATATGTCATTAAAGCAGCTGCAACAAATAATATCTGCATTTAAAAATGTTCTTTGCAATTACTTTGTTGTTGTTACACAACATCAAATCTAATTATATTATTGCGACGAAATTGTGGACAAAACTTAATTTTCTTAACAGATGATTACCGAAATTACCGGTAAATTATACAACAGATACCGGTAATTTGTAATTTCAATAAAAAATCAAACAAAATTTCCACCTTCTCATAGTGAATTCAACAAGTGTCGAGAGAGAAAGAAAATTTTCTTTTGCAATCGCTAAAATGTACTAAAACTTAAACGATTTTAAGTAATAACATTTAATTTACAAACGTTTTGTGCAATTACATCAAGAAATGATAATCGTTTCTTTATATTAAAAAATAATTTACATGTTTATAGTTATTTTTTTTTTGCTTGCAAACATTTGCAAAATCACACAAAACATTTCAATTAAAAAATTACCGGTTAACCGGTTACTTTTGATGTCCTAATTACATTTAAGTATATCATTGTTCATATTTGAATTTTACTGTATCGAAATACCGACTGTATCAAAATCTCGACAACCATAATCCCGACTGTATCAGAATCTCGACAACCATAATCCCGACTGTATCAGAATCTCGACAACCATAATCCCGACTGCATCGATGGCGATTGCCACAGTGAATTTAGATTATTAGGCAACCCTATGTGCACATTAGAATAAAATAACAAACAATATATTATGATTCAAAGCTCCATAGATAATAATCCATTGTATTGTGGTAGTCAATAAGTACTAAGAAGGTGGCAGAAATGAAGTAGCTAAAGATATAGTCACAAATCGAATAATTCACAATCATCATTCAAAGATAACAAAATAAACATTGTTGTAACAAATCTATATTTATCTACGTTATGAATAATATAATCTATTTACTTTGTTCTTTTCTATCGTGGGAACAATACTCAAACATCTAAAGATTTGTTTAACCTTAAAAGAAAAAAAGAAAGTTTAGAAATTCTGTACTCGCATTCATCTTATTTCAACAATTTAGGTTTGAAATTTACTTTCTTCTTGCTCTTTTACTCTCTTGGAATTACAAAATGTTTATTAGTTCATATAAAAACCAAGATTAATTTATAAACAATACAAAATTATTATACAAAGTTTTATATAAAAGGTAATAATTAAGTTAAAATTAAAAATATTAAACATACTTTATTATTATATGAAAAAAGAGCTGGTTTTCTGCTATAAGAGTAAGATATTCAAATGGAGCTACAAATGTAATTATTTCTAATAAATAATAACAATACCTTGTATTTCAGTAAGTAAACTATTAGATTCCAAACTATAACTAAAACTAAATTAGAGAAAACTTCGCGGTTAAAACACCATGCACTGTGATATGTTCATTGAGAATCGCTTGACTGGAAGGTTGTTATTGACCGCTCGGAAGAACTTACCTTCATATGAATAAGAGGAGGTAGTAAAGCGTTTCTATATTTGGAGCTCGTCTACCTCCTACGTAACTCCATTCAAATAAATCAATTCATATCAATTAATTATAACAAAATTCGTTTTGCATATAATTTACATCTTCAGTTTTTATTTATATATAATTAATGTTTAAATTGCAAAAGTATCTACATAAAATGTATAACTTTTCCTTCCAATATCATTCTGCCATTCTTGCTAAATTGAGACTTTTAATTCTTCCAGTATCATTGTTTGTCTGATGTAGTCTTTATCTTTAAGGTATCTACACAAGAAAAAGTGTATGAGAATGTAACTTCATCGCTTCAAACAATCTTCCCCGAAAACTGTGCATTTTGTTAACATTTTATCAAGTACCATTCGCAAAATTGCTTACTTTGGTCCTGATCATGTAACATTTCTTTTTACAACGTCTTTAAATGTGTAGGAGAATTGATTTGCTGATGCCAATCTCACGACTGCTTTGTCTTACATATTTCTTTGAATATTTCGTAATAACTTTTCAGTACTATTTCTTGGCTGGTGAAGCTCGTTGATGTTCTTGATCTTCGGACATCCTAAATGAATTCCATTTGTTTCAAACGATTAATTTTAATAGTTGGATCTTTCTGAAACTTTCTCCGGTATTGTCTTTGTACTTCTTCTACATTTTAAAATAAATTTTCGTTTTCAAGAGTTAATCTTGGTTCACTCATTATAAAGTTAATCATTTTGGAATATTTTAATTTTCTGATTTTACTTGTGTCTATTTCAATTTAAATGATTTGTATCTCAATTATTTACAAAATTATCAGAATTTCATTAAATATACCGTGTAACAGATTATATCTGATGAGTTGATTGATAGTTTTTTTTTTCAATTTATTGCTTTAAAAATAATACAGATACAATTTGTGAGTAATAAAAACGAAACTAATTTATCAAAAATTATATATTTCAATTAAACATTAACATATAAATGTAAAAATTGTTTTAAAAACCCTTTCAATATTGCATAATGTACATAAAGTGGAATGTCTTTGGATGGAGCATATATTATTTTATATTTATAATATTACATTATTACTTAGTTTCTAGTTTTACTAAAAAAAAAAAATGTTGAGTTACATGCTTTCATAATTATTTTATAAATTAATTTGCTAATTGATGTGATGTGTGTGTGTGCGTGTGAATTACTTCTTAACAAGACCGTAGCTGTTCATGTTCTTGATGTGTTCGATGTGTGAGTCGATGGCCGGATACCAATCGGCACCAGTGTAATTGATGGCGGGCATTTGTCCATCGTAGTTCTTTGGTAAATGAGACGGTTGCATGTATTTATGCAGAGAAGACATCTTGCTTCCGTGGAAGAAGATCCTCTTCTTCAACTTCTCCTTGATGAAAGGCTTGAAGATGTTCCAGACCATGTTGAAAATGAACGGCTGCTTCACCATGTGCACTTCCTTCAGCCTGAGTGGCATAGCGTCTTGGATGAAGCTCAACAGCTTCATACTGAAAGCCGGACTCATAGCCATGACTTGTTTCATGGAGAGACCGTCGAAGTCCATGATGACGACGCAACCACGAACCTGGGTCTCCGGCTCAAGGATGGCTGCTTCGTGAATGAGGTAGAAGATGCGGAACAGCTGATCTGAGGTTACTTTCGAGGTATCCCAGCTTGCTAAAAGTTTAAATCATTCATTAATAAACAAACAGTTAACATAATTAAAAAAATGAAAAGCTTACATCCAACATTGACGAGCAACACTCTCCTGCCCAAATGATCCCTGTTAGTCAAAACGTTGACAACGTTGTGGTTGACAAAGGCGTTTTTCTCATCTTCGGGCAAGAGATTTTCGAGGAGCGCCTTGTGCGTTTCCTTGAAGTTCGCGATTCTCTTCATCTGTAAATAAATAACAATATCCATTGTAATTTAAGCATAATTAACCAATTACCTTATCATAAAAGAAATGTGTATGCAAATCTAATACGAATATTCTGTTTGTAAAAGTATGATTACTTCTAAATTGTATAGTAAATATACATGATTACATAAGTGGGCACGTTTCATGACGAATTGTCATTTTTTTTTTCATATAATAATAATTGTCTTGAAATCGCATTCAAGTTTAAGTTAATTAATTTGCAAGATTGTTGCGCTTTGATTGACAAGGACACGCGCACTAATTGAACTTTGGTTATCAACAAAAATGCATTCAACTTACCAATTCGTATGCGCTCTGGGCGTAGAACTTGCATGGTCTCAAGAAGATCATCAGGAATTCATCGTCGTCTCTGTAATGGATGGTATTGTCGTTCTTGAGCAATTCCCTCAGTTCTTCGATTCCCTTCTTTACGTTTTCCGGAGTCTCCCTGAGCTCCTTGACGGCGATGGCTTTCGCCTCGTCGGTCAAACCAGACGTATCCATGGTAAATGGAGAAGCCATCTGGAAGGTAAAAGAAGAGTTTGAGTGAAGTGGACACGGCTGAACGTTCGAATGAAACCTTAGCATATATTTAATAATAATAATAAGCAGTATTAATCTAGAAAAGTATTCGATTTCAATTGTACTTCTTATCGAAATGATAAAGCGGCTATTTGTTCTCCGCTTCACCCGATAACACAAGAACTTCTTCCACCGAACAGTAAAATTATCATTATCACAAGTGTTCGAAATTTTGTATTGGATTATGCAAGAGAGTGAAAAATTTTAGAAAGAAAGTTACTTTGAACCCGTATTTGACTTATTTTGATAATCTAAAAGTACTTAAGATTAGACAACTTTCGAAAATCATTCCCATCGGATTTGTATTAAAAATAACAACAATAATTTTGGTCACGTACACGAAATGCAGAAGAAAAAATGTATCAATGAAAATAAAATTTAATAATAATAACTCAATAATTAATCAATCATAATTTATTGAAATGCTCAGCAAAATTACCGCAATTTGTTTTTTTTTTTAAATAATTTATTCATTGATAGTTAATGAATTTACAAATTAAACTTTTTTTATTAATAATTAATTAAAGTAAAATACCTTGAATTAGTTGTGCAGGCTAATGTGTGTAGTTGTAGTAGATGTGACCAGATGGATGCACCACCACAAATGAAATGAGCTTCGACTTGGTCTAACCTTATAGTAACGAATATTATCATCATTATCATTGTTCGTTACAAAGTTCAGAAATCAGACTCCTTTCTATAAAAATTTGGTCTCTTTATCAAGTGGCTAGGTGACGCATAACGATGCATGTACTCTCTAAGCACAGTTCAAAATTAATCTTTGATTATAGAAGACAAAGGATTTATTTATTGATAATGTAATAATCGACTGATAACTGGAGGGACTTTCAATTATTCGGTTTACACACACAAATAGCTTTGTTTTTGTTCTTATTATGATAAAGATGATGATGAAACGTGCAAGCAAATACGCGATACTTCAGTTTATGTAAAGTTCAAACGTTTCCTTACACACAAAACAATAAATGATTAAGGGAAGAACAACACGGACTTACGTTGTGCGACGAACCGTTCTCAGTTATTCCGCACATTATTGCATTTGCAAGTGCAAAACATTACCGCTGCTACCAATATATTATTGAGCTGTAAATTGCTTGTAATACTTGAACTTTGAGATCACCTTTTATTTCTGAATTCATCTACAACATAAAAAAAAATACACACTAATTATACAGTTATATTATAAAATACTAACGCAAATATAAATGCAATTTATATAAATTGCATATTAGATAGAAAATCATCAATGTTAGAAGAAAGATCGGACGTTAATTGATTGTGCAAAAACCGCAATGTGGATTTAATTATTAACAAATAAGGATACTGTAGTAGACGAATCCTGTAAACATTTTATGAAATCAATAATCGCGCATTTTGTAATATCTGGCGATAAGGAGCACATAAGCCTTAACCATGATGTTTCGACTTCAGTGAAAATAATTAATCGGCGATAACCTCTGGAGCTGAAGCTACATTTTGCGTAAACAAGACCTACATTAATGCTTATTTTTTTTTTGTTATTTCATTACGTTAGATTTACATTCATTATATAACTCTACATTCACTATATAATAACGTTGTTGATAATAAATGCACCCAGAAAAAAAAACAAGCAATAATCACGTATTATCAGAAATACAATGGAACGAACGTGTATAAATATTGCCCTATTACCGAAGTTCATGATATTTTATCTGATAAAGGTATCTAAAGTCTACAATGCAATAGTTATTATTCGACTAATTTAAAAAAAAAACAAATAAATAATTTCTCCTCGTTTCTGCTGCTGTTTTTTTTTTTCATATTATTTGGCGGATGTACGATAATGTGCATTTTATGTTGACCTTCTTTTGCACATGATAGTGTGATCCTCCTCCGTTACATATTCTTTATCATCTCACATTAAATCCGATAAATCGGGTACATTTATCAAGCGCTACTGTTTTTTATACACAAAATTTTATAAATCGCTTAACGAGCACCTCGCATATGCTCGTTGAGCGAAGTTTCGCATAACGAGTGATGAGGAGAAGAGAAGTTTCGAATTGCGCGTCTGCTACATCATTTTTGAAACTTGAGTACACATATTGTGTGTATTTTTGAATATGTTTTCACTATACGAGTAAAAATCCGATTTTTTTTGTTAATTGTAAGGAAAATGACTTGCTTAACGAGCGAATTTTCGCATAACGAGTGATGAGAAGAGAGTACCTGATTGTGCTCCTGCTACATCATTTTTAAAACTTGTATACACATATTATGTGTATTTTTGAATATGTTTCACTATACGAGTAAAAATCTAGAAATTTTGGAACGGATTAAACTCGTTAAGCGAGGTTCCACTGTATTAATGTTAACACAAATCCAATTAAATAGAGACAAAGGGCAACACCTGTAAAGCAGGAAGCAAAAAAAAGATTTCTATTTTCTTAGAAAAAAAAATTAAATGTGCTTCTTCCTTTTTTTGAAGCAAATAGCTGCAATTCCGTTTGGGTAAAGTGCACATATAAAATTGCGACATTTCATTGCATTTGCTAATAACTAGTGGAAATGTAGAGAAAACTTTCTTTGAACCATCTATAAAAATGACTTTACAAAAATTTGTATGATGACAAATGGAATTGATGTTACTTGGAATTAGCAATTAAGTAATTTGTTTCGAACAACTTACGCACAAACGATTGCGCTCTAATTGATTTAATTGATTTATATCTTTAATTGTTTCACATCATGCAAACAAATATGCATTTCTCTATAATTTATATAAAAAGAAATAAATATATACACTCTATTACATAATATATAGTTAAGATGTAGTGTGAATCAAAATTACATGCAAATATGGAAATCATTCATAACTTGTACATTTACATATTTTTCAATTATAAAAATTTCAACGATTGCTATAAATTTTTTTTAATTTTGATTAGAGTATGATTGTTGATTTTACATTACACTCTTGATAATTAATTTATTATGTAATTAAATGAGTAATCAAATTTATATTATCTTTTTTAATATTAATTAATTAGCTTTAATATCATATTAATAATATAATTTATGGTAAAAATGACCATAAATGTACTCTAAATATACAGTGGAACCTCGCTTAACGAGCATAATGAATTGTAAGAAAAACGAGTGACGATGAGAAGAGAAGTCCAGATTTGCGCGCCATTTTTATAGCTTGTTTACACATATTATGTGTATTTTTGAATATGTTTGGAAAATTTTGGAACGTATTAAACTCGTTAAGCGAGTTATAGAAAGTTTAAAATAATTCCTATTTGCTAACAGAATCTGTAATAATATAGAACAATCGTTGTTTCTGTGAAGTTTAATTATTCCTAGCTGATGTCAATTATATGTAGATTGAGATTATTAAATTTATGTTAACTTATGTTCTGTAATTAGAGCACTCTAGATCTTTTATATTGTGACCAAAATACCGATAATTTTGAAACGAATTCAAATTTTTGTGATTATTAGGCAACTCAATAAGCAGCAGTTCAATGAAAGTAGTGGACAAACAGTGTAGCAGGTAGCCGTCATCGATACGGCACCATAACCTATACGTTTGCTAGATTGTTGAACAAGTTAAGGCCAAACCTGAAAGTGAACTGAATGTCAACAAATACCAGACAGTGAATTAATTAAAGTATTCGATTTTAATAGAAGTTGGCGCATTCTAGAGAAAGAACTCGTCGTTCGAATATACGTAATATGATGGAGCAAAACTTTATTGAAGTAAACCAAATCAATGGATTTCTCTCATTTATCTGGAGTGTAAGTGTTTACAATTCATCAACTAAATACATTTCATGCATTTTCAATGTGCATTGATCATTTCCGAATCATTGTTGTAATTGGGTGAGCGAGCACGACTATTGAACATAGGTATCAATATATTGATTTGCAAAATAAAATGTTCAATTGTATTGCCACCTATTTATAAAGTTCCATGTCACTCTAATTAACATATTCAATGAATTCTGCATTCAAAAATACAAAAGGTTTTATAATTCCATAGCCTTCAATACCATTTTTTTTTTAAATTGTATTTTAAACCTGTTCCCAGACTAAGATGTAATAAAAGTTAAATGTTACAGATTGAATGGAGAGATCCCTGGATTATAGCACTATTCTCTTTCCACTTAACAATAACATTGATGGCCCTATTAACAAGGAACTATGGAAATCTGCAAGCACTTCTATTCTTCTTTCTATGTAATATTCAGAAAACCCTACAATCTAATCACTTTGTCACATTCCTTGTTTTATTTGCAGTGCTGTTGGTGTACTTCTCAGAAAAAATAAACGAAATAGCTTCCAACAATTGGCACATATTTTCCAGGCAGCAATACTTCGATAGCAATGGTTTGTTCATATCCGTGGTATTCTCCATGCCAATTCTACTGAACTGCATGCTCATGGTGGTAATTGAACTTCTATATTATTGCTTTCTTGTAATTCACATTTAATCTATTTATTTGTTTTAAGGGTCAATGGTTATATCAGTCGACGCAGCTGATGAAGAATCTGAAACTAGCACAGCTGAAGGAAATTAAGAGGAAAGAGAAGGGACAGCAACGTGCAAAGAGTGATTGAATATGTGATATGATAAGGATTAATTAATTAAAATAATGCTTAATTGATTATAAAATATACATAATATGTATTTTAGCTTTTCCAATTTACGACTTAATATTCAATTACTTAATGATGTTCATTTTTTTTTACTTTTTTTTTCAATGGCATGTAGTTACCATGATATAAATATTGATAAATGATTAGAGGAAGCGAGTCTATAATTGAAATATATTTTTTATATGCGATTATGTTACCATGATAGTTGGTTAATTTTGTATGTATGTATGTATGTACTAGTCAATTATTTGAAGCCATGTAATGTTTAATGAAGAAATTTGCTGAAATTGTAACTAGAGAAGAAGAATGCGACGAGACTGAGAAGAGTACTACATATTCATTGAAACAAAAGTTGGATGCGTTTGTTATGTACGGTGAAGCACGGTGAATCTTTTCGAATGTATTTGCTTTTAATCAAATTAAAAATGTTTGCTTTCTTATATAAAATATATTTTTTATAGATGTTTTTTTCCATTTTATTTTGATAAAATAAATATGTAACCTCTTTGTATTACGTCCTTTCAATTGGTGGCAATTGTAAGCCCGACAACCGAAATACCGTCAAACAAATTCCCGACTATATCGAAATCTCAACATTCATAATCCAGACTATATTAAAATACAGACAACCATAATCCCGACTATATCGAAAATGTCTGATTAATAATCTAATATGCATAATGTAATGCCATTAAGTCGCTCGATTTTCATCATCTTTGACAAATTACGTGCATACATTTACAAAATATTAGAAAAAACATCAGCGAAAGACTAGAGCATTGTTTGCAATATTAAGGCAATGTTATGTTTACATTTGACAATTGGTAGATTTGATTACTTTATCGATCATTAACGTGCACAAATATGTGTATAAAGTTCAACAAATCTAGTACAACAAAGAATATAATAATCAAAATGAAAAATTGACTTGAAATATTAATTATAGAATATGTGATTATCATAGTAAATATGTTTCTTGGTTTTGTCTAGAGGGATGCACACAATTCTTCTGGTTTTGGTCTGTCTTCCAGTATTCTCAATTTTCTTGAAGACTTTCAAATTGATTAAAAATCTGATACTTAAATAATAAAGTATTTCAAAAGCGCTGGTGAAACTGCATCCCAGGAACAAACTAAACGTTCCACCAAGTGATGCTGCAAAACGGACATATCGAATCATATAAATAATACCGAAACATTGATAATAATTACACATTAAATAGATGCTTCCTGTGACAATGTCTCTTTGCAGAATTGTGAAAACGTCATTAATAATGAATGTTGATACAATATACCATATTTGGTGGATTTATTTCAGTGAATATAAATAAATGCAACAATTAACTTTGAATAATTAGTACATAGATATTATGAAGCATTGTTTTAGTTTGGGCTTAGTGAACAGAACAACAGATGTAACCATCTAGTTTTATATTTTATTTAACTTTGAAAATCTTAAGATACAAGTAAGGTACACGTTTCTCATGATGCATAATGTAATGCCATTAAGTCGTTCTATTTTCATCATCTTTGGCAAATTACGTGCATACATTTACCAAATTTTAGAAAAAACAACAGCAAAAGACTAGCATTATTTGCAATATTTGTTTATTAAAGGCAATGTTATGTTTACATGTTACAAATGGTAGATTTTATTTCTTCATCGATCATCAACGTGCACAAAGTTTAACAAATCTGGTACAACAAAAATATAATAATCAAAATGAAAAATTGACTTGAAATATTAATCATAGAATATGTGATTATCATAGTAAATATGTTTCTTGGTTTTGTCCAAAGGGATGCACACAATTCTTCTGGTTTTGGTTTGTCTTCCAGTATTCTAAATTTTCTTGAAGACTTTCAAATTGATTAAAAACCTGATACTTAAATAATAAAGTATTTCAAAAGAGCTGGTGAAACTGCATCCCAGGAACAAACTGAACGTTCCACCAAGTGATGCTGCAAAACGGACATCTCAAATTATATAAATAATACTGAAACATTGATAATAATTACACATTAAATAGATGCTTCTTGTGACAATGTCTCTTTGCAGAATCGTGAAGATTTAGTAATGACTAAAATAAATGTTTATCATTGTAATCTCTGACAGTGTCATGTTTTCTCTGCAAGTATAAACAATTATTTTGTTTCTGTAGATGCAATGGAAAATTGAATTGTTTACAGAAGCGAAGACGTTGAGTATTGGCTGTGGACCACATTTGACCCGCTTCAAAGTACTTTATGAATTATGAATAATTCAACAAAATCAAATTAATTAATAATAATTTATTGATATTAATAATAAAAGTGTAGCACAAGGTGACTACGCTGACTATTTTGATATAGTCGGGATTTCAATAATGACCCCCTTTCAATATATTGTCTACAACGTGAAACATGTAACTAAAGATAATTCAACGTCAATTAAAAGAAATTTTCATATTATGAATAATTCCAATTATGGCACCTATCATAACGAAAGGTTAAAGGTTCAATACCTCTGTGGACAGAATACTTTTTGCAAGCAAGTAATAAAATTAGCATTTACTTAGAAAGAGTCAATGCCGCCGGTTCCCGCAATCTGTGGTGGCCCTCTGAGAAGCTTGTCTAGCGCTCTGTGAGTTGAAAAGGGAAAATATTTCAAATTTCTTAGAAATAATCATAAACAACACTTCTAGAAAATATGTTTTACATGACTTTAGTGAGAAAATTGTATATATATTTGTTATATTTAAATATCAATAGATTTGTTTCTATGATGCAAACAACAAATAATTAATGAAACTTATATTTAGCCACAAATTACATGTAACTGTTGTAACATGATTAATGATCATTGTGATAATAAGGTAAACACGCATACATAACACGAAACTTAATATTTGTTTGTTTTCGCTCTAAATTAACGTAATTCAGTAGTGTCCTCGATCAAAATGAAACCAATCATCAAAAGTACATACGAAGATTTCGCTAGAAATACCAGCATCCACGGTTTCCAAAACACCATCGATAGATCCAAATTTTCCAAGTACTTCAATCGGCGTAAACAATTTGTTTAAATAAATCAAATCTATTTTCTAATTTCTTCAGAATTACTTGGGCTATACTAGTTTCAACGGCTGTGTTATTTTCCATCTACATATCAATCCTTGTTTGGATCCGATACATCAGCAATCCAACGTTGACCAGCATAAAAACGATGTACGCGACAATCTCTGAACTGCCGTTTCCAGCAATTACAATTTGCAGTAACAACAAAATTATCAAACGAAAAATGGAAAATTTCATTCATACTTTGTAACGATAACTGTGATTCGCACAACACACGAATTTACATAGTAATCTTTCAGGAATTTAAACAATGTGACTACTGAAGACGATGTTAAAGAGGCTTTACCCATACTCATTTTATTCACGAATGCAAACTTTGCTGAAGTAAATACATCTCGTGATTACTTATGGCTGAAACAGTTACTAAACGTTAACGGATACTCTGAACTTGACGCATTTAAAGAGATTTCGATGAGCTGCGAGGAAATGTTAGTTAAGTGTAAATGGGAAGAACGGGAGTACAATTGCTCCAGATTATTTACTGAAACGTTCACCGATCAAAGCAGATGCTGTTCCTTCAATTCAGATTTAACGTATTAAAATTGATGCTGTTTCTTCTACAGTATAACATTCAGTTTCAGGAAAACCAGAAGTCCCATTCATACTAAATACTTCGGACAGTACATGGGGTTAAAAGTCATTACAAACAATTCCAACGACGACGATCAATTCAGTTTGATTAGAGCTAAAGGGATAACTGTTCGACATTACAAAACAAGATTTTTCAATCAATTTACATGCGTTCATTGCAGGTAGCACTTCATTATAACGATGATTATCCGGTTAATGCTAAGTACAGAGTAATATCATCGAGTTACATTACGTATTTTCAAATAACAGGCACTAGTATCGAGGATTCCGAAGAGGTACAAATGTTGCCGGTGGATCAGAGGGAATGTGTCTACGAACACGAAGTTAAACTTAAATATTTTAATGGGTACTCCGATAACAATTGTCTAACGGAGTGCGAAATTAATGAATACATTGCACAATGTAAATGCGTTCCATTCAATTATCTATTTTCAGGTATATTCTAACGTAAGTCACACATGAGATTAATTAAATTAATAATTTTAGGCGAACCGTTGTGCGGTCTGGAACACTTAAAGTGCTTATTGAAATTTAGTAAGCAAATTTTATCTACTTCCTACAATTGCATTAATAAAATTATATATATTTTTTTAGAGCGCCTTAAAGCGACTTTTCTCAAATCGTGCCTTTGTCCACACCAGTGTCTGGATGTTAATTATAAATTACTTTCAAGCGGGTCAAATCTGGTCCACAGCCAATACTCAACGTCTTCTCTTCTGTAAATAATTCAATTTCACATTGCATTTACAGAAACATAATAATTGTTTATACTTGCAGAGAAAACATGACACTGTCAGAGATTACAATGATAAACATTTATTTTAGTAATGACGTCTTCACAATTCTGCAAAGAGACATTGTCACAGGAAGCATCTATTTAATGTGTAATTATTGTCATTGTTTCGTTATAATTTATATAATTCGAAATGTCCGTTTTGCAGCATCACTTGGTGGAACGTTCAGTTTGTTCCTGGGATGCAGTTTCACCAGCGCTTTTGAAATACTTTATTATTTAAGTATCAGGTTTTTAATCAATTTGAAAGTTTTTAAGAAAATTGAGAATACTGGAAGACAGACCAAAACCAGAAGAATTGTGTGCATTCCTCTGGACGAAACCAAGAAACATATTTACTATGATAATCACATATTCTATAATTAATATTTCAAGTCAATTTTTCATTTTGATTATTATATTTTTGTTGTACTAGATTTGTTGAACTTTATACACATATTTTTGCACGTTAATTATCGATAAAGAAATAAAATCTACCAATTGTAACATGTAAACATAACATTGCAAACAATGCTAGTCTTTTGCTGTTGTTTTTTTCTAATATTTTGTAAATGTATGCACGTAATTTGACAAAGATGATGAAAATACAGCGACTTAATGGCATTACATTATGCATCATGAGAAACTTGTACCTTACTTGTATCTTAAGTCTTTATAAGTTGAATAAAATATAAAAATAGATGACTACATCTGTTGTTCTGTTCACTAAGCCCAAACTAAAACAATGCTTCATAATATCTATGTACTAATTATTCAAAGTTAATTGTTGCAATTATTTACATTTACTGAAATAAATCCCCCAAAGATGGTATATTGTATCAACATTCACAATTCTGCAAAGAGACATTATCACAGGAAACATCTATTTAATGTGTAATTATTATCATTGTTTTGGTGTTATTTATATAATTCGATATGTCCTTTTTGCAGCATCACTTGGTGGAACGTTCAGTTTGTTCCTGGGATGCAGTTTCACCAGCGCTTTTGAAATACTTTATTATTTAAGTATCAGGTTTTTAATTAATTTGAAAGTCTTCAAGAAAATTGAGAATACTGAAAGACAAACCAAAACCAGAAGAATTGTGTGCATCTCTCTGGACAAAACCAAGAAACACATTTACTATGACAATCACATATTCTATAATTAATATTTCAAGTCAATTTTTCATTTTGATTATTATATTCTTTGTTGTACTAGATTTGTTGAACTTTATACACATATTTATGCACGTTAATGATCGATAAAGAAATAAAATCTACCAATTGTAACATGTAAACATAACATTGCCTTAAATAAACAAATATTGCAAACAATGCTCTAGTCTTTCGCTGTTGTTTTTTCTAATATTTTGTAAATGTATGCACGTAATTTGCCAAAGATGATGAAAATAGAGCGACTTAATGGCATTACATTATGCATCATGAGAAACATGTACCTTACTTGTATCTTAAGTCTTTATAAGTTGAATAAAATATAAAAATAGATGGCTACATCTGTTGTTCTGTTCACTAAGCTCAAACTAAAACAATGCTTCATGATATCAATGTACTAATTATTCAAAGTTAATTGTTGCAATTATTTGCATTCATTGAAATAAATCAACCAAAAATGTATGAAATGGTATATTGTATCAACATTCATTAACCAATATAATTTAGTTATCTGCAATTGTCCTTAAATCATAAAGAAATAGAATTTTGAACCTATATTCATTCATTAATTTGTTAATAATATTTGAATTTCTCTGGACTTTAGGAGAATTTCTTTTTCTCCATCTTGCTGCTTCCTTCTTGGAAGAGCCTTTTTCCAAGAAAAATCAAATTATTTTTACTACTGGCGCCACATGTTATTTTGTTATTGAACTAATATTGACAGTAGTAAAAAAAAGATTTTCTATAAACTTTGGTTCTGTATATGTTACTAAAATGCTATTTAATTTTCCTATGTTGGTACTCTACTGCGCATAGCATCACATGGAGAAAATTTTGAAAAATTAATTTGCATACACAAACCGCTGTCTCGTTAACTTGACTAAAATCAACAATATAATGAAAAAGCATAAATCTTCTGTTTTTAAAATTTAAATAAATCTACTCTATTCATATATATTTCAATAATACAGAAGACTTTGACGTCATAGTTGTGTCAGATGGTGGGGGTCACGTGACCAAAGATGCGCAGTACAAGGGTGAGCCACTGTGTATGTATATATAGTGGACTTCAGATTTCAATCACCAGCTGGTAGCAGTGGAAAGCAGTCACCCAACCATTCACCTGCTGTCATTGATTGTGATTTGCTTTGATCGTCACTATTCATGACCTTATTGTGATTAACTACTAAAAGTAAACATAAGTGCGTGTGTGCAAACATCTCGAAAATATTGTGATTAAGAATGTGTTTAAATCAGCATTGATATATATATAAGTATATTTTTAATTGAAATTAACCTAGAAATATGAGTAGACAAGGCAAAGGGGGCCCAGTGCCAAACAGGTGGATGAATTGTCCCCGGAAAGCTTCTGAGCTAATAATTGATAAATTTATGGCTTTCAAAACTCCACTGTCTGCTGATTATGATGAACTAATATTACCACAAAATAGGTTTTATCCACAAATGTTATTTGATGTTTGCCGGGCAAAGAAGGTAAGCTACTTAATTTAGAATTATTTCAAAGGATGTGATATATAATTCTCTTCTTCAGATCAAGTTTGGTATTTGGGTTGATTTAACGAATACAACAAGGTTTTACAATAAAAATATAGTGG
The DNA here is from genome assembly GCF_001412225.1 of Nicrophorus vespilloides. NCBI lineage: Eukaryota > Metazoa > Arthropoda > Insecta > Coleoptera > Silphidae > Nicrophorus > Nicrophorus vespilloides. Next base: position 987 of record NW_017097507.1, on the reverse strand, counting down.
ACCAAAACAGATGTAAATACATTAAAATGCAATGCCGAGGTCATGGAGAGACTCCAACACAGGAACAAACAGATGAATTTATAAATTTAGTCCACAATTTTATATGCCAACATCCGTTAGAATGTATAGCAGTACATTGCACACATGGTTTCAACAGAACTGGATTTCTGATTGTTTCCTATATAGTTTCTAAACTAGATTGTAGTTTAGAAATTGCTTTACGGATGTTTGCTGAAGCTAGACCTCCTGGCATTTACAAGGGTGATTATATAAAGGAATTATATAGGAGATTCGCTGATGAAGAAGATGCGCCACCACCACCAGAAATGCCTGCTTGGTGTTTTGGTAAGAATGCACGATTAATTTATGAATGCAATTTATTTATTATATTATTTTTCAGATGGTGAAATGGATTCACCTGCCAGCTTTAGTATGTTATCAAATAATAGTCATTCAGAAGAATCTTCTGGATCCTCTAAACCACAAAACCATAAACGACGTGGACAGAAAGAAGCTGTTTTTATGAGCGGTATATCAGGAGTATATGAATTTACTGAGCAGCCCAAAGCACATGAACTGAAGAAGAAAGTGCAATTGATGTGCGGATGGAAATCGTAAATATTTTTTTTAAATACTTTGCATTTACGAAAATTAATATGTTATTTGAATTGTAGGAAAGATTTTCCCGGATCCCAACCTGTTTCAATGGATACACACAACATTCAAGGCCTGCACACAAAGCCATACAGAGTCTCTTGGAAAGCAGATGGAACTAGGTACATACATAAACTTATACTCACTGTTTTTATTTCTTTTATGTTCAATATTACTTAGAACAACAGTTTCGAATTATAATTCTATCTATGATTTTGTTTTACAGATATATGATGTTGATAGACGGTGAAAACGAGACTTATTTCTTCGATCGTGATTATAACATATTCCATGTGGATGGTTTAACATTCCCATACAGGAAAGATCTTCGCG
>NW_017097506.1:0-4280 GCF_001412225.1 Nicrophorus vespilloides | reverse complement strand
ATTATGCACTTGTATTTGCGTAAATATTTGAATTAGACTTTTAAATTATTTACTTATATTTTTCATGGATATTTCAGATATAAATCTTAGTAAAGGTACATAAATAAAATTATTAGAACTCATATACTTGTATACATTTATGTTACCTGCCTCTTCATTCACACGAACGTACTAAATATTCATATGAACGTGCACATCTACTTATATTTACGTATATATTTAAAATTATTCAAATCAGTAAATAACGTCGTGCTATTTATTTTTCTGAATGTTATAGATAGAATTATTAAAACACTTTAAATTTTCTATTTATTAATTCGAATGGTTTCTTTTCAGTAGCAATGAATTAATGCGAATATACTTTATTCGGGCTATTATATAAATGCATTTCTTTCTATACACGTGTTTCTTGGTTTTCACCACGTTCATACGAACTTACACTTTGTTTTATGTTTATTTCACGATGTTATTATAACAATTATTCATTGTTATTATTCTTTCAGACTGGTGAAGGAGGAATCACGATATTACCAGGAGCGTCGATGACATTTGTGGACTACGATGAGGAGCAACGATCGCTGGTAGGTCCTATGAGTCCTTGTGATGTGAGCTTCATCAACGACAACATTCTCATCAACGGCCGTTCTAATCTTAGTCAAAAAACGAAAAAGCCCAAGGTAATGACATAAACTTACATACATACATACATACATACATACATACATACATACATACATACATACATACATACATAGCCGAGATGCATATAAGCGTACGCAGTTATGAACGTCCAGTACTTTCCTTGACCCTTAGCCCTTTTGCCACCAACCCTTGGGCCCACTGGCCCTTAGGTACTGACCACCGGTCAAGCTAGACATCCACTTATGATGCAACCACCACAATCGATAAAACTCTGCTGAAATGGTCAATGTCCAGTCGCAAAATCCCTCAGTGGTCGTTGTGCGTTTCGAAGAAATCTTCCAACTCGCACAAAGGGCAACAAAAGAAACTAAACAAATCCTAAATTAACCGCTCTGTAAAGCGACCCTAGGCGACACCAGCAGTCAAGCAAGCAAATAAACAAAAGAAAAATGACGGAAGGAATACGCGTTCGTGTTGACCAAGGTCAGCGCGACGAGTTTCACTAAGCAAATTAATTACTTTAATCGCCCCCCCCCCCTTGATGACTAATTACTAAGAATCAATTACGAAATAAATTTAATCTATTTGAATAGAAAAAAAACTAAGGGGGTGAAACGAGTTTCAGGGGGATTTGACCAGTGGTCTGCAAGTCGCCCTGGCCAAGACCTCGTGAGGGCGGACCGGACCGCGCCCGCAAAAATTAAGTCCCGAGACAGCGGCAAAAAACGCACCGTCGGAACCGAAGTTCAATATCACGTGGCTGATAGATAACCAAGTCGTCGCGGAGGACTCCGTGCGCATACAAATAACACCGCGTCACAGTTTATCGGCGCCTTATCCGCCGCATAAAAACTCAAGTGCACTATCAGTGCAAATTTTTTCTACACACACTTAATTTTTAAACGACTCACTAAATCTCAAAACATTCGAAAAATTAGATTCATCGAGAAGCAAATCAACTCCAAAAACATAAAATACACCCTCCCCAAGTCGTAACGCCACCGAAAACGCAGTGTCGTGTCGTTCTTCTATTGTCTGTTGTGGAGTCTTAGGTTTGGTAAATAATAAATTGAACGAGTTTTACTTTCGGTTTATTATTAAAATATTCTTCAAAGTGTTTGCTTCATTGTAGTTCTTCACCCAGTAGTTGATTCTGTAGCTTATTTCCTAAGACTAATTACAAATATTTATTTTACTTATAACATTAACTAAGCAAGGGGGTGGAAGTTTGAGAAGTAGGGCATGGTTTTGATAAGACGCTCCGCTTGAGGTCACTGTTACAATCGGTCCCACGGTGAAGGTTCCCTTTATGCTGATGTATATGTTTATATAATAAGGCGACTAAGATTTTATACACTATATTAACAATAATAATTGTAATAATAACGGTTGGATACAACAGCAGCCCCTAGATCGCGCGGCCCAAGACCCGGAGAAAAACCGAAGAAAATACTGAAAATAAAGAAAGCCGATTATGCAACAAAAATATAAACCAAAGAAAAACTATATCCCCGACGAAACGGGGATGTAAAACACACGTCTAAACGCACCCCAAGGGATGCACGTGCAAAAGACCACTCAAATACTGAATCCCGTAAATTACGTAACACCGAGTATGATTAATCACGCGATAATCAATCCCGCTTATGATGGCGTGAAAAAAATTCCAACTACCTTACTGGCGGCAATCGCTGTTGCACCAGAAGTACGCTCGACAGCTGTTCTCCTCCACCAATACTGGATTCGTTACCAACTGCAGCCATATCTACAATCTCCGATAGATAGATATATATCTATATATATTTATACCAATTTAATATTAAACACACATATTATTTATAAAGATATTTATTGTCCCTATAGCGATCGAAACGTCCTTATCTTAAAGACTAGAACCACACGTAGTGATCGCATAATAATCTACTATCTACTGAACCACCGTTCGGAATTGGAAAAATATTTATATGTATGTATATCTACGAGCGTGTGTGTAGTATATATGTATATAAATTATGCAACCGCGACATCTGCAAGTACGCGCAAAGCCACCACCCTTCTACTTCCAGCGGGACAACTACTAAGGGTGTCAGGCCTGCCTGGGCTCGACCACTTTCGGCGCTCGCTGCGCCCGACAACAAAGGTATATCATTGATTATCAACACTTCCGAATGCCTCTTTGACATCTAACAGCACGTGCTTTTTCACTGCCCCTTTCGTGCGTAGAGAGCGAAAGATAACGAAACCAAAAAAAGAAGAAGTAAAGCCGCCGCCGTTGATTATGCCGGGTATAACGGGAATTATCGAACTGAAAACGGCAATTAACATGTATCATAATTTATTTATTTAAATAATTTTTAAAATAAATTAAGTTAATTAAAAATTCTATTAATTATTTAAAGTAGTAAGTATATTAATTGAAATAATTATATAGCTAATTAGACCAAAAAGTGTGATATAGACATGGAAGATTGCAACGGGCCAAAATAAATATATTATTTCAATATTTTTTAATACAAAATCGATTAAATGAATTACAGTATAAATAATATTAAAGTCCATTATTTAAATCAACTTCTAATATGTCAGTTTATATTTACATTTAGAATTTAGTGTAATAGTTTAATTCACTGCAATTTTTGTGTTTATAAAAATGAAACAATAAATTATTGTAAGTTATGAAAATACCGATAAACCACGATATAAAAGAGATTTTAACGATTTTGCTTTTCATATCTATGGTTATTTATATTGTTTGGCATTTCATTCGGAGACATGCAAGTGTTATTAAATTTTTCACAAACAAAAATTACAAATAACATGACTGATCACAACTTTGGAAATATGTGTGATCACAAACAACACTAAGATTCAACTAAAATGACTACTAACACCAAAACTGTTTTCCCATTCACACGCGGTGAATTAAATTAATACTTGTTAAAAATTAGATTGCTACCAAAATTATGTGTAGCGATTGAAACTAAAAAGTTATTAATAAAATTATAAATAAAATTTAATAAAAAAATCTTAGAAAACGATAAAATATTGTAAACTTAACTAAAAGTTTCAAACAATTAAATTAATTACAATTGTTAAATTAAAAAACATTATTTTTGTTTTGATAAGAATTTGTCAAGATTTACCTATATTTTTCGTGAATTTCACTGTAATTGTTTTGTGACTTATACGTATTAGATATATTTTTGAAATTCTTTAATTTCTATACAAAAAACTATTTTTAAATGTTTATATTTAATTCCAAGGTTTTCGAGAGGTTATTGCTCCGGAGGATCCGTCCATTCTTGTCCGAGGAGGGTGTGATTCCGGACCATCAGTTCGGATTCCGACGACATCACTCCACCATCGAGCAGATCCATCGCGTGACGAACGACATCAGACGATCCATGGAGGAAAAGCAGTACTGCTCCGCTGTGTTCCTCGACATAACACAAGCCTTCGACAAAGTTTGGCACGCGGGTTTGCTCTATAAAATCAAGAGCACGCTGCCTCATACCTTTTACAATATATTAAAGTCATTTTTGTGTGATAGATTCTTCCAAGTGAAGATGGAGGGTGAAGTAACACAGCTGTATCCAATCGAATCTTGGGACCGATGTTGTATAACTTATTTACATGCG
>NW_017097505.1:0-1070 GCF_001412225.1 Nicrophorus vespilloides | reverse complement strand
TTTAAAATAAATTAAAAATTACTTCCGATAATTTACAAAAATATTAATAAAAACGTTGATTAAAAAATATTTATTGGCAAATCTATGACTGCTCAGTTTCCTTCGTAAATTCAAATCTTCCCAAGCGTTTCCTACATGACTAACCACAAATAAAAATTTAAAAAAAAAACTTTTTATTTTACTATCAATTCAAACGCTGTTGACGTTGCCAATTGCTGAAATAATTGGCAACGTAACATCAATAACGTGACCACTTCAATCAACTTTGGCCTGAATCAAGAAGTCACGTTCTATATACAATTATTCAGTAATTGTAGCACTTTTTGTAAATACTTAAGAAAATACTAAATGTAAATAATTAAATTGTATATTTAGATGATTGCCAAAGAAATCCCTCTTTTTGTAAACAGCATTTGCAGATTATAAAATAATTCTAAGATAATTAAATCTTATTAATTATTTAAATATCAGTTTTATGAATTGAAACATTCGAACGAAACTCAGTGAAAATTTGTAAAATTAATCACAAATTAAATGCTATAAATCCATATTAAAAGTCTATTATCATTAATATCTTGCTAATATTTCGCACATAATCACAAACAAATTTAAGAAATAATTATTGAATTTTTCTTGAATCTTATCAAATTTTAACAATATTTGATATAATTTATAAAAAATAAAAATCTTCGCAATATTCGCACTATCATTCGAACAAAACTCAGTGAAAATTGGTAAAATTAAATGCTATAAATTCATATTAAAAGTCTATTATTATTAATATCTTGCTAATATTTCGCACATAATCACAAACGAATTTAAGAAATAATTATTGATTTTTTCTTGAATCTTATCAAAGTTTAAGAATATTTGATATAATTTATAAAAAATAAAAATCTTCTCAATATTCGCAATATCATTCGAATAAAACTCAGTGAAAATTGGTAAAATTAATCACAAATTAAATGCTATAAATCCATATTAAAAGTCTATTATTATTAATATCTTGCTAATATTTCGCACAAAATCACAAACGAATTTAAGAAATAATTATTGAATTTTTCTTGAAT
>NW_017097504.1:2438-5936 GCF_001412225.1 Nicrophorus vespilloides | reverse complement strand
TATTAACACAATAATAAATAATTAAAAATAAATTTGAATGTGTTTTGTAATTAGAAAAAATAATAAAAATAATAACAAATGTTCATTTAATAATTTAAATCGAAAATAATGTATTATAGTTCAAGAATTCTATACTAAGCACCTAAGCACCTAACAAATTGAAAATGTTAAGGAAGATTTAACATTTTCTTTAAATCTATCGAAAACTCAACACAATCATAACAGCAACAATCATTCAAAATAGAAACACTTTTGCTCATACATTCAAATACACACAAACATTTGCGAGCTCGCTTTCATTTATACCAAAACACACACTAACGTACAATATTCAGATTTTGGAAATATGAGAAACTTTCCAAAAAACTGAAAGAAAAACGAATTTGCTTAAGGGTGGCCAACCCTTATTATAGAATATACTGAACTATAATATTTTAAGAAATAAAATATGAGAGAAGTAAAATTACAAAACAAATAATGAAGATTGTTATAATCGCTACATTTAAACATTTGTTATTTTTGGGTAATTAAGTGAGGATAAATATTTGAAAATAATAATAATTAAGTAATTACCATTTGGTACATACAATGAGTAAAGTATATTGAAGTCATTACAACTTCAATATTAATTATACATATGGTAGAACCAAAAACAAATTAACAAAATTATTATCATTAAGAAAAAAAAGAAAACGAAAACACATTCAAATTAACTAAACTTAAATTGATTAAATTGAGATCTTCTCCAAATCAATAGTAATTTAATGCAACCTAAATTAAAACATGTAAATAAAACGGAAATACGGACAAGAACAAAGGGAATCAATTAATTAATGATTTTGAATTGGCGCATTAATTTTAAAAATAGGAAAACTTGAAAAGAATTTAAGAAAAAGATGAAAAATTAATTAAAAATTTTGAATAGGCGTAATAATAATTGGAATTATGAAAACCTGAAAAGAATTGAAGAAAAAGAAGCAAAAGTAATTAAATGTTTTGAATAAACGCAGTAATCATTGAAATTATGAAAAATATTTTTATGTTGAGGTGGGAGGGCTGATTGTTGTTGAATCCCGTGTGGTATAAAATCACTTACTACTTGATGTCTTCATCACCAACTGTTGCATCTCTGCACATCTCCATCTCAGACCACGAACACTCGCGATAATTTAGCAAAAAAATACGCACAAATCTCCCGGAATTTTAACACTCCCATGATTCTAACATTAGTAAAGTTATAGCAAATTGAGTAACGAGTAACTCACGGTTGAAGAACAAGAGCCGAAGCCTTAAACTTGTTTTCAAAATAACGAACAAACACTGTAAATCAGAATGTAAGACTAAGAATCAGCTAATGGCCAACACTTAACTCTTAACGACACCTGTCGCGATGCAAAAGAAATGAAATTTCGGGGAAAACGCGAGCCCCTAGATCCACTGTGATCTGTCGGTGATTGCTCCCATATTTCGGATACGAGCAACGACCTTAACGGATGCACCTCGAGAAGGTTTTAGCACAGACGGTCTTGCCATTCCATACAAATCACTGCGAACGTGATTAAATGCATAGAATGACCTGGTATTATGAATACCTTGCATCCATATAAATAACGAATATTAAGAACCGAAGCTGTAAGAAAAGAAACTTGAGATGGAGTAAAGATTTCAATTACTCACCATTCATCAGCATCGTCAATTTCCATTAATTATTGCGCACTTCTAATTGGAACGATGTTGACTTAAGAAAGAGACGCGCACAACTGTGGACGCCACAATCGTACCACCCGGCACGTCGATTTTGTTTTTTTTTTATTGCAATAAAAATGCATTGTTGCTATCAGTTGGTATCGACGTTAAACAATAGAAAGTGGCGGGAGGAAAGCGTCGGTCCGCCATTTTGTACTTTCCCAAATTTCTAATTAATTAACGCGAATATCTCAATTACTACTTATAACAGAAAACGCACATTTTAACACAAGCTACGCAATCGATTAGCGAACAAATTTGGAGACTTTCAATGCAATACGAATTTCTTTTTTTCGGTTTAGAAACGGTTTAATTACTCACCGTTAATTGCCTCAAATCTAATAGAATCGATGGTTTTCTTGATCAGCAAGAGAATTCACTGTTTTCGGTCGAGTTGCACAACAATTTCGAACGTTCAAAAAGCGGGAACGCACGCCGACGCTTTGAAGATCGGATCACGACTGAACTCCGCTCAATTGTTACAGGTGATACCAACTGATTATGTTTAATTGAAAAATAATCATGGTAACGCCAATAAAACAAAAACCTATCTCCACAGCCACCTTTTCAAGATATTTTAAACATCTCATAAGAAACCGATACAATTATTACATTTAAATACTCAATATATTTGTCAAAATTATATATAAATTGATTGCCGAAACAATCAAATTTAAATATTTTTTTCTTCTCTTCTCTCCTCTAATTACAAAAACAAAAAACATATACAATAAATATATATATTGAAAGTGAGTCGTCACTAGATTAAAACAAATCGAAATCCAGGTCAGGTTTGGGCACCTCGAACGAAGTCTCCTGCAGATCCAGTGTGAGTGTGTCAACGTGATAGGCGACAGGTTGCACCTCCTCACGTTCCAGCATATTCCATTCCACGTCCAACGAAGGCGACAGATTGTTGGTGTACTTGTACAATATATTCCTTACATCCCGTCCACTGAATCTCTCAGCCTTGGACAGAACAAACTCCTCGTAAGTTTCCTCTGAAATCATTCGAATTAATCATTAGTTTTTTTTTTAACAATTTTTTTTCTTATAACACCATCAGTTTCGTTTCTGCTGCAGACGTCCAAATAAAAGTTGTACGGCTCCTCCTTGGGTATCTGCACTTCTGGAGCTTTCATCTTCTTGCCGATCACCTTCCTGTGGGAATGCTGATTGACAGATTGATCGGCCAATGCATTCCGTTGGATGTTGGCGACGTTCGTCTTCCTGGCCACCTGTACATCGGCATCTTCACAATTAACAGAAAGAAAACAGTTGAAGATTTAAAACAATCGAATGTGTGATAATGAGTACTCACTTTCGTTGAAGTGCGCTATGGATTGGGCGAACATCTTTGCTGAATCTATCTCGTGTCTGTGTGACTTTGTTTCTCGTTGCTAACACTCTTTCTGTTGTTTTTTTTCCTCTGTTCTTTTCGATATAAACAAAAAAAACTATTATAATTTTGTATATTTCTTTTGTCAGGGTTATTTGTAACCGATTTGATGCAGGTTCGGAAACTTTCATACACCAAAAGTAACCAACTGGAGAATTCCAAATTTCTTTCATATCTCATCAATTTGTTTAATAATAACAATATTAACTAATTTATATTAAGCACAGAACAAGCAAATATTACTTCTTCTAATGCCTCTACTCTATAGAAAAAAAAAAGAAGGTATGCAACTTATTTCACACCTTAAGCAAATATTTGAAATTATTACGTTAATTGCAACAAATCTACTCATA
>NW_017097504.1:0-2431 GCF_001412225.1 Nicrophorus vespilloides | reverse complement strand
ATTACAAAACTTTTTACAAATATTAAGATAACATTAGAAGGACTCATCTTTTGTGCATCTTTTTATATAACAATCATCAAGTAACCGATTTGACGCAGGTTCGGAAACTTTCATACACCAAAAGTCACCAACTGGAGAATTCCAAATGTCTTTCATATCTCACCAATTTGTTTAATAATAACAATATTAACTAATTTATATTAAGCAAAGAACAACCAAATATTACTTCTTCTAATGCCTCTACTCTATAGAAAAAAAAACGAAGATATGCAACTTATTTCGCATTTTAACCAAATATTTCAAATTATTACGTTAATTGCAACAAATCTACTCATAATATTGAATATTACATATTTTCAATTACTAATACTAATTAATTAAGGTAATTCTAATAACTGTTTTATATTTTTTTTGAATAACTTCAAAATTACAAAACTTTTTACAAATATTAAGACAACATTAGAAGGACTCGTCTTTTGTGCATCTTTTTATATAACAATCATCAAGTAAGCGATTTGATGCAGGCTCGGAAACTTTCATACACCAAAAGTCACCAACTAGAGAATTCCAAATTTCTTTCATATCTCATTAATTTGTTTAATAATAACAATATTAACTAATTTATATTAAGCAAAGAACAAGCAAATATTACTTCTTCTAATGCCTCTACTCTATAGAAAAAAAAAGAAGGTATGCAACTTATTTCGCACATTAAGCAAATATTTGAAATTATTACGTTAATTGCAACAAATCTACTCATAATATTAAATATCACATATTTTTAATTATTAATACTAATTAATTAAGGTAATTCTAATAACTGTTTTATATTTTTTTTTGAATAACTTCAAAATTACAAAACTTTTTACAAATATTAAGATAACATTAGAAGGACTCATCTTTTCTGCATCTTTTGATATAATAATCATTAAGTAACTTAACACAATCTACTAAGAAATGATGATTTTATCGCTTACTGTTTTAAATAAAATTGTAATTACTCCACTATTAGATAGATGGCGACAGCAGTAACTATTACGTAATTATTTCTAAAATTCTAATTCATAAACTTTATAGAATACTTATCCTTTACAAATTAAATTAGAGTTATGCGTTTTCTACGATAGTATAGTTTTTTTTGGATAGCTTTTGTTGATTGCAATTTTGAAACAACTGAATTTAAATTTTCCAAGCAACTAGATTTGTTTAAAAGGATGCAACGAAAATCCTAGCAGGACGTAAAGTTTAGCAGTGAGTCCAAGTAATTTGCATTAGTATTATTAATTTAGTGGAAAGGCTTTCAGCAGGAGTTGCAGGTCCTGCGGTCGCCGCTGCGGTTTACGTTCCGGAAGTACATCCGGTTCAGCAGTGTTTCATGAGCCGCATCCTATATATTATATAATATATATTAATGCAACTTCTGAAGTGCGAATGAAGTTGATGTTTTTCGTAGATTTTCTCTTTATTTTTTTCTCGCATTTTGTTGTCTGATTATGATTATGATAATCATCGAATGTTGCTGCTTTAATGAACGAGCGCGCGCGTAACTAAGTATATAAGTTACCTGTGTAAGTTAATTAAGTAGTTGCGCGCGCGAAGTTGCCAACTCGAGGTCGAACTTCAAACCGCAAAGTTTATTAATTAGATTTTCAACGAACGAGCACCGACATCCTCCTTCCCTTCCTCACTTACTACTACTCCTCCTACTCCATCATCTACATCCATCATCAAGATCTTCAACAACTCCGAGATGGAAGACGAAAACCAACGAAAAATAGTAATAATAGTTTACAAAGATATTAAATCTCAACGCATACTTTGTACATTAACGAATTTTGTTTTGACACTTTGATATGTCAGATTGACGTTTTAATTTTTTGCAGATTTTATTGTGAAATGCAGCTTCAACTATTCCAAAGAACATCTTTGAGAAAAAAGACGAATACAATAAATTGACGTTTTAATTACAGATAATTGATTAATATTTTGTTATGTCAAATTGACGGTTTAATTAGAGATGATTGATTGACACTTTGTTATGTCAGATTGAAGTTTTAATTAGAATTGATTGATTGACACTTTGTTATGTCAGATTGACGTTTTAATTAGAATTGATTGATTGACACTTTCATATGTCAGATTGACGTTTTAATTAGTAATGATTGATTGACACTTTCTTATGTCAGATTGACGTTCTAATTTAATTAGAATTGATTGATTGACATTTTGTTATGTCAAATTGACGTTTTAATTAGAATTGATTGTGTAATGCTACGTTAACAATTTTGAAGGACATTTTTAAGAAAGAAGACGAATACAATAAAGAATAATATAGTTTATGAAATGTTAAATATCAACATTCCTATTACATTTGTAAATTTTCGAATTTCATTTTGACATTTTCTTATGTCAGATTGAAGTTTTAATTAGA
>NW_017097503.1:14842-17634 GCF_001412225.1 Nicrophorus vespilloides | reverse complement strand
CTTATGGTAATCATATTGTATTTTTAATGCCTTGCGCCTCGATTACTTAGGAGCTGAGAAGCGGCAAGTAGCATTGAATGAAAATTTCAAATATGTTTCACAAGTTAATTTGCAAAGTATGCCTAAATTATGTCACAATATCACGTATTGTTCTAAATTGCTTCAATAATTATTAAAATATGTATAATAAATGTATTGGAGTTTGAAGTTTGTAATTGACTTAAGATATTTGAGGTTATTCTCAGTCAAAATCAGTTGCGTACATAGCAACAAAACTATTATTGCCGTCGTCAATGTGTTAAGATAGTTTACCCACATTTTAATATTCACTTTCATATATTGATATTTTCTTATACAAGGCGAAGAGAATTTGTGTTTTTTTTTAACTCTAAATGTATTTTATATTAGTAAGACTAATTATTATATAAGAATTCAATTGTACTTAACGTATGTACAATTATAATTTTGCTGCGGATGCGCCGGAGATGCTAATGAAAAGTGTTCATCATTAAATGCATTTTGTTTAATGGCCAGTTAGGAGAGAGATAGAGAGAGAGATGATGTACGTACAGATGTTTAGTATACTTGGAAACCATTAGGAGGGATTATACAATGTTAAAATTAATGCGGGGTATTTACTCGTGTTTATTTTTGCGCACGGAAGAACCGCCGCCGCCCTTCCGTCCGCTCCTTCGCTTTGCGTGCGTTTTTCATTACATAATGAAGCGTTAAAACGCCGGCTGCCCGTGTGCACGTATGTGCATTAAAGTTTTGAATTACACCCAATGCTTTTAATGACCCCGACATTAAATCTTAAAACCAACCCCCCCGTATACACACACACATATACATGTATAGAAAACTGTAGCTTTAATTCCTACTTTAACTTTACAATGAAATTTGACTCTAATTGAAATTTGTATTTCTTTTCTCTTCTTCTATATACCCGGCGCATCCACTATATTTGACGGATCACCTACTTGTGCTTTGGGCTGCATACGTTTACCTACGGTTATCTATGTGGAATTTATTTAAAATAATGCGGGTTTCGCGATGTCGACGAATGCGGCAAGAGTATCGGCGCTGTATTTAGTTCACGCGAAGAATGCATTAGGGTATGGGTTTTTAATGAATGGTATTAATTAAACGCGCGCGCGTGTTTATACCTATATACAGGGGTGGTCGGGGTTGTTGCCGACGTACACCACCCCCTCAGTTCTCTCGTTCTCGCTCTGGCACACGCCGGCTGCAAAATAGCTTTGTATTATTATTCATGAGGCTCGAACTTAATTTAAATTATATCTTGGAAATACACTTTAAAGAAATTAATTCGCTTTTCTTGCAGCCCCGCTTTTCCTTGAAAATATAACGTCCCTACATATTCTCCCTGCGTTCATTACATCCCCCCTCTCTCTCTCTCTCTCTAACACTTACACAATTGCATAACGCGACGAATCTTTCTCTCTCTCTCTCTCTCTAACACCGAGCGCGCAAAACTATAATTAGATTTAGGTTTTAATTCAATTACCGGTCCAGACTTCTTTCGCAATCCTTGATTACGTCGCGTGCAATGCGACCCAATTCCACCGCCGACACAAGTGTTGCATACTTGCAACCGCACCAACAATTTGGCAACCCTAATGTCATCGCTCCTGTCACTTTGGTTACATTTACAGCAATAATACAAATTACATAATCAATTTTTTTTGTTGCGCTACAGCTGCGGTAATAACTCTCCCATTTCGCTCGGACATTATTTTCCGGCTGATTAGCGTTGATTGTGTTCGTAGACGGGCAATAAAACCGTAAATAAAAACCCCTGCGCTCCACTCCGACTTTCACTCTGCGTTAGAGTGGATGTGTGTGTGTGTGTGTGTGTGTGGATAAATGTGAATCATTAAATGCTTCTACCAAATGGACTCGAGTGGAGTTTTCAGTAAAGTGGTTTGTTTGAAAGCTAAAAGCAACTGAATGAAGCTCTTACGTTGATGGCCGCTTGTAAAATATTGCAAATATTATTTTATTGTCCGACTGTCGAGCAGCGCCGTAAGCATAACCATCCTCCCCCGACCCCTTTTTCCAAACCACCTTCGCCCAACTCCCGCGAATCACTTAGTCACTACTTCGCACATTCATCGTGTTCCGAATATACACATACACACATAAAAAACGCATTAGTCTTATTAAAATGTGGGTAAAAATTATCTATTTCACTAATAACACTCGAGCGTTTCACTTGAAATAATTCGAAATGATTTTATATATTATTCATTGTTATTATGAACACGATTTTGAATGAACACGAAATGAAAATTAACAATTTAAGTAATAGTAATTTAGAAATTGTCAATTGTTTCATAACAACATAATTTATATAAAATTGTTTGAAATCTATTAATCTCAGTTCGTTCAAATTTCAACTGTATTAATTGATATCTGTGAATTATTTCAATCGAATTAAATTAACTACTCATTACACGTTACTTGTTTGTTCAAAAATTTAGTACTTGTAAAAATAAAAGTTACGTGGCAAGTAGTGCGTAATAGGCAGCCAGCTTTACACGCTGCAATTTCAACAGGTTTATGGAATTGCACTGTGTAAAATGAGATTAATTAACTACTCATTACATGTTACTTGCTTGTTCAAAAATTTAGTACTTGTAAAAATACAAGTTACGTGGCAAGTAGTGCGTAATAGGCAGCCAGCATTACACGCTGCAATTCCAACTGGTTTATGGAATTGCACTATGTAAAATGAGATTAATTAACTACTCATTACACGTTACTTGCTT
>NW_017097503.1:0-14837 GCF_001412225.1 Nicrophorus vespilloides | reverse complement strand
ATGGAATTGCACTGTGTAAAATGAGATTAATTAACTACTCATTACACGTTACTTGCTTGTTCAAAAATTTAGTACTTGTAAAATAAAAAGTTACGTGGCAAGTAGTGCGTAATAGGCAGCTAGATTTACACGCTGCAATTCCAAGTGGTTTATGGAGTTGCACTGTGTAAAATGAGATTAATTAACTACTCATTACACGTTACTTGCTTGTTCAAAAATAAAAGTTACGTGGCAAGTAGTGCGTAATAGGCAGCCAGCTTTACACGCTGCAATTCCAACAGGTTTATGGAATTGCACTGTGTAAAATGATATTAATTAACTACACATTACACGTTACTTGCCAAGTAATGCTTGTTCAAAAATTTAGTACTTGTAAAATAAAAAGTTACGTGGCAAGTAGTGCGTAATAGGCAGCCAACTTTACACGCTGCAATTCCAAGTGGTTTATGGAATTGCACTGCGTAAAATGGGATTCGCAGAAAACAACAAACATATAGTAGTAATGTGTGCGTTACATGACTTATCTATCGACTAATTGAATAGGGGGGCATACCTGTAAATTATTGACTTGCCTTCGTATGTGAGCTAAACTGCTTGGGTTGTAGGCCATATTCGCGAAGACGAGCCTCTCCTCGTAGTCGTACTCGCATAAGATTTTATTGTCGCACAAATAGAATCTATCGCCCACGCAAAACCTGTAAAACAAAAAACATGATATCAGCCCAATTTCTATATTGTATCGTTCAATTGTTCGACGCATCGCTTGCTTTTTTTTGTTACCCTCGTCTTGTTTGCGCCACGAGAAATTAATCAAATATCGGCGGATGCGCCGGGCTTTAACACAACACACACACGCGCGCTCAAAATCCCCCTTTATTTTTTAAATTTCGTAATTGAATTTTTAAATTAAAAAATAACAAAATCTATTTTATTTCGTGCGCATACATACACACACACACTCGACCAATTTTTTTTTTAATTTCGTATTTTTTTAGGGGGGGGGTCGTAATTTCTCTCTCTTTCTCTCGCGTGTTCGCGTTATAATTCAATTAATTTGCACGCCCTCTATTCGCATCTCGCTCTCGCACATCCCCAAAAACAAACGCTCGCGCCATCCCCCCCCCCCGGTACGTGTCAAGGGGGTGGTGTCGGGGTGTGTGCAGGCTCGATTTTAATTAGTAACATATGAAACAATTTACTGTAAAAGATAATTACGACATTAATTTGGGACGCGATACGGATCTGATTTAAATCCAATTGTGATTTATATATACATACATATACAACTATACATACAGCAGAGCGCGAAAAAAAAGTGTATATAATAAAATAAAATCCTGGTGCTCTGCTGCTGCTGCTGCTACTGCAGCACAACAAAAAAATCCAATTTAAATTTCGAACTCATTGAATTGAATTAATTAAAAATCTATACATTCATTTATAGAAATAAAGTGTATGCGAAACGAACGAAAAAAATATCTGTTTTTTATATATTTCAATATACACACGGATGAGAACGTAAACAACGGATTCTCTAAACGAAATCTGATAGCAAAAATATTTAATTTGATTTCATTAATTTCTAAAGTTTCAAGACGAAAATCATTGATGAAATAGTAAACGTCAAAGTCACATTGACTTAGGTTAAAAGTCTGTCAAATTTGCTTAAAGCTAGGTTAATTTTGGGTCAGGTTAGGTTTAGTTCTTTTCTGACGCAAATTGGTATATATGTAATGTTGAATTCAAATTTATAAAATTGTAGCGTTTTGTTAATAAAACAAACAAAAAAATAGGGTTAAAATGTAATTGTTGTCTAGATGTTAAATTAATAATGTATTTGTGGTGGCCTATGCTATTGAGAAACCGGAATAACAACGAACTGGCTAATAAAGGTTGGAGATGGGGAGATGTTAAGTGGATGTTTGTGGGGCTGCAGAGAGACGTCGTTAACGCATCAGCATTAGCGAAATGCAATTAAAACGGAATTATAATTCCTTGTTGCCGGGTGGTTGCAGACGCGCCAAAGGAAGCGGCCTAAAATGTCGTTGGGGTTGGGGAAAAGGGAGGCGATGGTTGCGCTCGGTGTGGAAACTCCATTACAATACCTGTGGTTGCATTGCTGGCATGCGAAACACTCCAAATGGTAAACATTGCTTTTCGCCCGCATCACCATCTCGAAAGCCGGAATCACTTTATTACACGCCGCGCAGTATCCCGTTGTCCCAAATAATCTGCAGCAGAACGAAAACAAAGAATTATAATTAAACGTTGTTTTTATATATGGTAAATGTCTTGCTATAAAATTAGCTAATAAGTACTTGCCAAATATCATGTATTAAAACACAAGTAACACAAAGTCAACTGAAATTATGTATTTAATATAGAATGTCAAAAATAGTGTAATATTTTGAATACAGATGTCGCTGAATAGTTTTCAATTTAAAAGTTGGCAAGTGGTCTGTGTTTAAGCGTCCGTTCCTTAATTATTTCGTGTATTATGGGGAATAAATGTAAGTAAGGCTGAGCAGAAATGAGTTTCGGTCCAGTCTGGAATTGAACGGTGCGAGACGGCGGCAGAGTCGGAGGCGGCGGTGGTTGGTGGTGGTGGTGATTAGGAAACGGCGGGAGGACAGAGCGAGTCCCATTCGGAGTTTCCAATATTTATAAGTTTCTTGTCGTGCAATTTCCTCGCCGTAGATTGCTATAAAATTTACGGCCATAGCGGGCGCCCGCCATAAAAATTACATTACACAAAATTGACTCGGAATAAGATTCCATTCCTATCACGTCGCCATAAAACGGCGATTTATTATTAATTCCCTCATTAAAATACGGCAGCCTTTTTAACCGTTCTATTTTTTTTTTTTTTAATTCCTCTCCACTCGCCCCGAAGCATTTTAAGTTGAAAGTTGAAAATTTGTGATTGTTTCGTTACCTAAGGTAGTCCCGTTTGCAGAGGATGAGGTTGGCTTTGGTGTAGAGGGTGGAACCGACCTCGCCGAGTCTGCAGTCGCAGCAGCCGCACTTGAGACAGTCCTCGTGCCAGAAGAGATCGAGCGCCTTGAGGAGGAACCTTTCGGTGATGCGTTTGCCGCAGCCGGCGCATTCTCGTGCACCTGATCCAGCAGTCGCCGCCGCCACCGAAACGGACGTCGGCCCAGACACGGCCACCGCCGTTCGAGCGCTCGCTTGCTCTCCACCAGATTCTGGAACAACAACAACAAAAAAAAAAAACAACATTACAAATTATTTCATAACTTTTGGTTTTAATGATGAATCGAGATGGCGCTGTATTAGAATTGCAGCATTATATGCAACCCACTGTTAATTAGTATATCTAATTCAGCGGCCGGGGAACCCAAAATGGGGTAAAAATGATTTTTTTTTGGATAATAGGGAAATTTTTCTAATTTCATCTTACCAAACTCAGAGAGCGGTTCTCTGATTACTTTTCAGATCTTGATGTACAAACTGTGAATTAGGTAGTAGATCCTTTTAAATGTGAAATTACTAACATACCAGAAGAACCTCTAGGTTTTGGCAGAGGCAATTCTTGAACTTCCATCCAATACTGTATTCAATTTGAGACCAAAGCAAATCTGTCGTCTTTTTGGTTGTCAAAGGCTGCAAAGGCTTTCAAAATTGCACATGAGGAGGCTGTAAAAAAATTGCTGCCATTTGCAACAACCTACCTCAGTGAACAAGGCTTTTCCACTCTAACGAACATAAAAACGAAAAACAGAAATCGATTAAACGCCGAAGACTGTATATTCAAATTTCCCTAACATCAAAAAGTCCCAATTTTGAAGTAATTATATCAAACATGAAGCAACATCATGTTTCCAAAAACCTGAAGGGGGAAAGTTTTCAATTAATTTTTGGTTTGTTCCCAATTTAAGAATTTCATTTTGTTTGTCTATTACTATTTGTTTACTATTTTCATGTAACTTTTTTTTTTATAAATATGTAAATGGCAATTAATTCAATAAATAATGTTTATTTAAAATTTACATTGATTGTTTTCTATTCAGAATATTTTGGGGTAATTGTTAACAAAAGTTCCCCGACCGCTGCTTCAGTCCAAATCCAAAATCAATTGAAAAATGTTTCATTGTTGCAGTTTCATGAAAATACCGCTGCTACTAAAAGGTTAAGAACCACTGGTATAGAGTGTTAATTCAGAGAGAGAGATATAAATAACCATAAGAATGAATGAGAGAGAGTGAATGAAATGATACATACATTTGGAGGATTGATTTGTCGAGCGTTTGGCGGCAGTTCGCACAGGATTAAAGGTTGTGGTGTTGGTGATGGTTGTGGTGGTAGTTTCAGTATTGAGAGGTGCGGGATGAGCTAGAGGCAGTGAACGTGTGCGTTGATGGCTCACTGTTCCCGGCCAAGCCACATTATTACTATTCCCAGCTGCGACAGAAAAAAAAACAGAAAGATTCCTCCAGTTTTTAAACCTCCCAACAACTTTTCCACACGAACTCAACAAAAACGATTATAAATACACACACAAACACAAGTATTTATTTACAAGAGAACAACAAAATCCAAAAATGGAAACAACAACAATTCATTTAGTGAGGACATCTAATATCAAACCAATAAATCTCTTGTTATATACAGTAAACTAATAGATGATAGTTTATATTTTGATTGAAAATTTGACTCGATTTGATGTTAGAAATCTCGTGAGCAAATGAAGAGGCGTGCAATTTAAATAATAAACTGTTAAAGTTGAAGAAGCTTTAAGCAAAAAAAAACCACCACCGATAGACGATCAACTAATGTGTGTACAAAGCAGAATCGACGAAGCAGCGATGCGAATTTTGCGTTCTGCAGCGGCAAACATCAACAATATCAATAAAGTACTAAACTATTACTACTACTAGTACTACAGAACATGATTGTGACCACGTCTCCTTACATTTTAGATTCTTTTGCAAGCCACACATCCCTAACAGACCAGCAATAGAGTGTCGTCTTTGCGAGAGCTTCAAAACCGCACGTGGACAAAAAGAATGCTGATGCATGCCAATAGCTGCAATTAATATATATGTACATGCTGCGTATAAAAGAAAAAAAATATATGTAAAATAAATTTAAAAAAGACAATAAACATTTAAAAATAATAAATAAAGAAGCCAAACCAATTTGAGAGGGTTGAATGGAAATGAATGGGAAAGAAATCAAAGCAATCAGGTGTGAATGAGTGAAATGTGTAGTGATGTAGTGAAATTCGTTAAAGCTATATCATAATAACATTGCACTTAGCGACCAAACAACAGCGAACAACAACATAAGAAGAACGGAAAAAAAAAGAAGAAAAACAGAGAAGATGCGATCCTGCAAACAACATCTGTCCCCAATTCGAGATCACTTAATTAGGTAACGGCCGCTTGTAGACTTTGCCCTCCCAGGATTGCGACTTATTTCTCTCTTTTAATTTTCTTTTCTTTTCTTTCGTCTCTCGCGTATATCAAGATTCCATACCAGTTGTGTTATTTGTTGTCGTGCAAGGAGGAACAGGTGTTTCGTTGACGTTAGGTGTGTGATCTGTAAGGTAAAGGACACTAAAACTACTGAAAAGAACAAAATAGAAGAGAGAGAATGAGTTCTCTTACATCAAGTCTATCGGGGGGGTGTAAAATACAAAACGACAGCAACAATCATCGGAATTTTAATGATTAGATTTAATTGGATTATGTAGAGTACGCGAAACGGATTTGGAGATTGAATGGAATCGTTTAATAATAGAGGAGCGAATTTATTCCTTCCTGTGCGGATGGAATTAGAATGAATGCGCATAGTTTTGAAGACGACGACGACGATGATTATTAAGATGTTGTTGATGATGATGATTCAGTTGAGAAACATCCGCGAGCGAGCGGACATATTTATATAAAGCTGTTCGGTTTTTAGGTCCGACCATCACTCGGTTAGAGCGTGCAAAAGGAGAGAATACTACTAATACTCTTCTCTTTTGCATAACACTCTCTTAATCCGCGCCTCCCGTTTCTCTCATCCAACAAAACAACGAGATGGAATGCTTCCAATTATACTCTTGCAACACACACATATATATATATACACACTATACACTATATAGATGTGTTCTGTATACTCATATATAGGTGTACGTGCGGCGAATGAATGGCACGCTGCGACCTTTGCGTAATGGAACGGCGTTTTCTTTCGCATTCCTTCTTCTTCACCCTCCACCGATCAATACGGCGCGAAGAAGTGCATCGCATTAACATCTCCATTCCCCAACCCCTTCATTCTTCTCAAAATCATTATTACCATTATTCTAACGCTCGTCGCCCCATCTATCTCTCATTTTGTTTTACTTTTTTTTTTTGTTTTTTTTCTTGACGAAACCGACTGGATTTAAAATAAAAATATCTATTTCAGTGTCTCGCGTATTCCTGTCCGCCGTCTCGCATTGCGTAATGTTTATGTGTCGCCGCCGCCGCCGCCTTTTCTTTTTCGAAACGCTTGCAGAGACGCACGCACATTTGTTTCACTATGAATCATTCTCAAAAAAATCACAGCTACACTTGATATGATGTCATTTCGTAATTACCATTCCTCGCGGACATTTACCAATCGTTACTATTATTACGTCAAAAGTAATTCAACAGATTCCAAAGAGATGGAGGCAATATTAATCGTGTTGACAAAACGCAGAAGACGAAACAAACCAAAAAAAAAAACTCGTTTAACATTTAGATAATTAAGTAATTAATAATTTCGGACTTTGAACCGAAACAGGTATCATCAACGTCAACGTCATTCGTTCACACAATCAAATATTGTTGCAACGTTTAACAAACAACAAAAAAAATAATTCAAAAAAAATCTAAGAAATTCCGATTTATTAAAATAGATGCAAGCAAAGAAAAAAGGAATAAAACTCGAGTATTTTGCTGGATAATGTAATGTAATTTTTATTGATTTTTTTTTTCTAAAACCAGTTTCGTATTTACATTCATGCATGCACACGTCCACCTGTGAAATAACAATAATAAAAAATTTAAAAAATAATTGTATTTTATTATCTTGTTAATGTTGGCGTAACGAGAAACGACGACGCACATTCATGATAACGAAGAGATGAAGAGGATTTATTTGGAGTTGAAAGAGTAAGATGATGATGTTGTTGTTGTTTGTCGATGATTGTTATTCGAGATCCTCCGGCGATTGTTGTTCTGTGTTTGTGCATTGTTTGCGGTGAATGTTTACAACGAGTGTGCTGTGTGTTTGTATGTGAATTGCCGCCGATAGACTTGTTTTTGTTATTGAACTGGAAACATTCTAAACTTTACACCGCTTCAGTAGCTGCGTGTTTACTCGAGGAATATTCCGCGCCGCAGCCGTAGTTCGATTCCGGCGCGTCAATTGCACAAGTTACGATTGTCTCCTTCGTGATTTCTTACCTTGCTGATAGATGTTCGGTTTCGGGGCTCCCGAGGTGGTCTGCCTTCGCGGCATCGCGTTAGGCTTCGAGGATTCGGTTGCCGAACTCGATCTGTTCCTGCTCTTCGGCGCGAGCTCTTCGCGACTGCTGCTGCTGTTCGCTGACATCGAGTTGAACAGAGACATTGCGTCAGACAACTTCTTAAGCTTCGAACATTTCCTTTTGGTTGGTTGATGAGATGAGAATCGAAAAGAAAATTGGAAAAAAAAATGAATTATAAAAAACAAATTAATAATTATGTTTTCGTGTACTCACTGGATGACCGTTTGGTGGACGTTCTGCGCGATGTTACCATCCTCGCAGTCCATCCAGAGTTCGCCAGCTCCGATTAGGCTCGACCTTCCAGCCTGAAAAACGAATTTAAACTAAAAATTTTAAAATTAAAACGTTGGAGATATCGATTTCATAATTTTATACTACTACAATATTTTTTTTTAATTTTTTTTTTTCATAGAAAAAGTAATTTATAGAAACGAGACGCGATAAAGTCGCGACGGGTTCATTGATAATTGCTCTCGCGTTTCCTGTTTGTTCCGCAACACATTTTCTTTTTATCCAATTCATAAACAACAACAACAACAACAATTATTTTTCGAAAAACCGAAATCGCTGAATTTAAAAAAACCGAAAACGGAACGACATTTTAATAACGGTTAATTTCGGTTCAACAGTTAAAAAATGTGTCGAAAAATAATATAGTTGCAGAAAAAATAACAAGTAGGCGTTACATAATTCACTTTGCAACAATATTTGTTTTTGCGGTTTGTGTTGCATAATTATGCTTTATTCTTTTTTTTTTTTGATATGCGATTTTTTCGTATTTTTAAACGTCGCGACCTTCGATAATGCGATTGTGTCTTTTATATATATATATATATATAGAGTTAACCTTTTGACAAATTGTTTGCGGTCGAAACGGTGACCACAGCGCGCGGTTTTACGTACGTAAACATTTAGTGGATACGTTTAATTTAGGCGAATTGATTGTTGTTGCAATTTCCTGGATGAATCCGGTTTTTTTCTTCTTGTTTTCCCGTCGTAAATGCGTCAGTGGGACGTGGGAAGAGAAGGCAAGAGCGAAAATCGATAGACTTCTCTGCCCACGTTGATGATGTGAGGGTAAGGGAGTTGGTTAAGTCTTCAACTATATATTGTATGGAGTAGGCTATGACCCAAATCGCGTATTCGAGAAGAAGATGTTGTAGGTAGTTACCTCGAGGTAGAAGAAATTTTTCAGGGATCCGCAGCTCCGGATGCTGTTCAGGGTGAGCGTCATCTCGAGCGTCTCGTCGTCCATCCTGATCAGACTCAGGGTCTGATCGGTCAGACAGAGTCTGTAGATGGAGCCGTCCGGAATCTTGAAACCGAAGCATTTCTCGGACGCTCCGAGTCCGCGGCTCAGAAGCGTCACCTGCCATACGTGCTCTGCAAAAAGAAAAGAAAAAGAAATGTTAAAAAATTTGACCATCATCAATTCAGTAAAGATCAAGTAGTATAAAATTTAAAAAAAAAACAAAAACAAGAGAAGACGACTTCGATAGCATTCGCCTTGTTATTTTATTCATTGTTTATCAATGGCTTCTCGATTTATGTGTGTGTGTACAAGACCGTGTCACGCAAAACAAGTATGATTAATTTGTTTGTGAATTTATTTCCACACACAAACGCGAAAACACATACAGAGAGTGCGCGCGATCCTGCTGAATCTATCTATTATGTACATATTTGGGAAATTTCACGTAAACAAATCAACAGGTGTATCCACTTCGAAGAACAAAAAAAAAATAAATTTCCTTTGTTTACGTTTCGCTCCACCACCACCCCCGTTTAAAAACAACAGCAAACAAAATTGTTTTCGTTTTTCTTCATCTCTCTCGTTCCCTCATAAACTCGCATGCTTCTGCTGTTGTTGTTGTTGTTGTTACGACTTGTTTGTTCGTTCCTTGGAAACCCCGTCTCCTCATCCCTATCCACCCCCACCCATCATCATCAGATCCGCCCCCACGCGCTTTGTTGCTTACCAACGCAATTTTATTTTATTATACATATATATATATACATTTTCCGCTCGTAAACAGGACGCCAAAATCAATAGCGCCACGGCGCTTCGATCTTGTTTATTTTTCCATTTTTCCGTTTCCTAAAAACGCGTATATCTCCAACCTCCAACGCTTCAATTTATCAGTGACGCTCGCACACACATTTCTCTATCTCCTGAATTCGACTTCCGATTGTTGACTTTACTATCGGAATTCAACTAAATTTACAACACGAAACTACTTATCAATAGCAAACGTTTAAAAATACAATATATCCCATCTGCAAACTAGTTTTAATCAAAATTCCAAGAGTTGTTAATTGAATTGATTCATTATTTATTGTAACGTTTCTTTCGTTTCCTTACGAATCATATTTCTTATTCCATTTCAGAAAGTGACAGCATCAATCGAATCGAATTTTTCAATTGTTTTCCCATTGGCCACCAATCGAAATCAATTGTTTGCTGTTTTGTTCCATCCCTGAAAATTGTTCCAATTAACATTTTGTTTTTGTTGTTGTTGTTTTTCTTGTTTTGTTTTTTTTTTTTTCGATTGATCGCTCACAACTACAGTCGCATTTCGCCAATCGAAAACAATTGAGCGGATTCGATTGATTGTTCTATTGTTTTTAGGCCTTCTTTTCATCTATTTCGATTGCGAAATAAGTGAAATTTTCAACAACTCGAAATCAAATGTTGTGTTTTGCGTTGAAGTAATTAAGAATTATGCAACAATGTAGAGAAGTTAATGAGAATTGAGAAAATGCGCAGAAAACGCGTTTCGTTCGAATTCGACCTTTGTCGTTTCTGTTCACTTTTTTCTTCTTCTATGTTACAAAGAGTGTGTGTCTATTGTTTGCACGCACAGAAATACCGATTATTCACAAAAAAAAAATCTTTTGACGTAATTTTCAACTTTCGTTTTATCCCTCAAGTACGAACTTGTTTATCCGCAAATAATAGGAAACGTAATGGTATAATAATGGTAAGCGATAGCGATGGAATGACGACGCCTTCTAATTCCGCGACTCTTTGTCTATAAATAATGAGCGCGTTGCGCAATTACGTCTCTCCTTCTGTTTGGAGCCAGTCTACACTTTTATCTTTCTCTCTCTCTCTTTCGCACGTGCACAAACACAGTCTAATTTTCTCGCTCTCACTCCGTTTCTGGCCGTCCAGCCTCCAGGATGTTTGCATGATATTTGATTATGTTGTTTACTAGATTTTCAAGTAAACAAGCCGAGCACACTCTAACGAACAATTGTTACGCGGAGTGGGCGACGATCAACGAAACAACAGAACAATATATATATACGTATATGTGTAATAAAACAGCAGCATCAAGTGCGTATACAGCGTGTTTCTAATTTAGAATCCATTGGTCAGTAAATTAGTAATTGATACTCAACGTTACGTTTGCGAAATTTACGATTATCATTGTCACCGACACAAAAACATCTAATGTTATGGATTACTGAGCAAAAAAACTAAACAAATTTCATGTTTTCAGGATAATTTTTCAGGACTTTTGCGTGTTTGTTTCTTTTTTTTTCTCTCACCAAAGCAACGATTGAAATTTGACGATTATTACATCAGTTTTATCAATAAGTAAGCGATAAGTAACAAAGTAAGAAAAAACATAATTTGCATAACCTTTTGGCCTTAATTAAAGAGATTTTAATGAATTTATTACATATGAATTTGTTGCAAAATGAATGTTTATTCGACGCGAAGTTTCGAAATAAGCGATAATTGTATCTAGTAGTCGCACCTGAAACAAATCGAACGACGTTTAATTTGATCCAAAGAAACAAAAACATCCGGAACAGCAGCAAACTTCGATTTTTTTTATAAAAAATTGCGCGCGTCTCTCTACATAACCGTAGGAGAACCGTTGTTGCGTCACGTACGTTTCCACTCCGCGGTCGCGAGTCATTGCCTCCGAATTCAAATGTTTCGCAAATTTTTTGTTTTCCAAACACACACACTCACAGATTTAGAACCAGCAAAAAAAATAAAACAACAAGAGACGAAATAGATCCACTTCATCATCATCTAATCTAATTCTAATTCTCTCTCTCAACATCTCTTACAGAAACTAAAGAAAACTCTCTATTTCTTAAACTGAAAAAAATCGCTTAATTGAATATACGTTTCAGTTAAGATTTCCCTTTTTGTTTTCTTCTAAATCCCGTGCACAATGCAAAAACCGCTTTATCTGCGTTTATCAGTTTTTTTTTTGCATTATTTGCGCAACTATTTTTAGAACTGCTAATGCCATCTCCAAGGAAATCAACGAATTTTCAACAACAAAAATAAAAGAAGAGAGAGACAATCAAGTTTTTGTTTTTTTTTTCTCAGCCGTTTCGATTATAATTATGTACCGACAAAAACAAAGCAACAACAATAAGAGAAAAAAAAGAAGGTAGTTAGTTAGTGATGATGCCCGCCCATCTCTCACTAATTGCGTCTTCTTCTTCTTCTTCGTGGTTTCTGCTCTCGAAATTAACGTAATTTCCTCACGGTGATTAGCACAACCCGGGTTGGATTAATTATCGAGCTTTTGTGGTCTCTTAATTACTAGACTTTTCACGATCACCACGGCACACTCTCAAAACAAAAGCAAAAATAATAAATAAAAAACCAAAATAATTACGTAAGAGGGCGTGTTATTTAATCATCGAATAAGCAGACTCGTTCAAAAGTCGAAATCGAATTATTATTTTGCAAATTGCAAAACGTTCAATGTTGTTTTCATTATTGTTATTATCATTATTATTATTATTCGTTGCCTAACAACCAATGCCGTTTGTTTCTAATCGATAAATAAACAATCTCTAATTCTACTGACTGAAATCACCATGACAAAAAAAAAGTAAATGCAGTTATGAATCTATTTGTTTAGCTTTAAAAGAAAAGAAAAAATAATATGCTGCGACTTCTAAAATTTGCCATTCAAATGATTTGCGCAAGCTTTTATTTATTTATTTATTATTTTTTTCCAATCGTTTGACGCACGCGACTCGTCGAACACACAAATTAACAGCGAAAAGTGCACAATCGAAATGGAACAATCAACAATTAAAAAAAAACTGTTGAAATAGTATTGAAATTGAAACGAAAATATATATAGAGTGCGCGAAATGCGGATGAGACTTTTTGGTATTAAGTAATAACATCATCATCGATTAGGAACGAACTGCTGCTTGCTGGCTGCTCCTTATTAGGAACTCGTTTCTAAGATCATTCGTAAACACTTTATTTTTAGAGGCAGATCCCACCAAACAAACCGAGAAGTACGTGCGTCTTATTTTTATTTTTTTTCCTTTCCTTTCTTTCTTCATCTCCTTCTGCCTATGTAATTCCGTCCCATTCATCTATAGCACGAGTATTTTTAGAACTGTATAGAGAAAAAAAAATAATAATATAATATAAAGATAAAAGAGAGTTGCAATGCAGAAAAACAAACGCGAGGGCGGAATTAACAAGAGCGAAACGATTAATCTTCCAATTAAAGTTAAAAACGAAATGCACTTTATCAATAATGAGCGAAGATGGAAATGCGTCCTTATCGCTTTTGTTTGTTTCGTAACTTTGGAAACCACTCTACTACGCCCTTATTCCGAGTTATTTCCGTCCATGTTTCTCTTTCTCTCCCTTCAAATTCTATCCTTAAAATCATCCTCCTCTCTCTTTTATTTACTACTCTCCGCACACTTTCTCTCTCCCTCTCTCTCTCTCTCTATATATATATATATAGAGAAAGAGAGAGAGTTATCGCATGGACTTCCGAAAAACGTAATCTACACTAACTCTCTCGTACTTCTTTCTTTTTTTCTTCTTCTGTTTTCAGCGCCCCCCTTCGCTACAACTTCCTGCACTTTAAATAGAGAGCAAATCTCGAGGGGGGCGACGGAAATAATCCCCCTTTGAACTCATTCATTTCGTCCTTTATTTTTTTTCTGTATTGTGTTTATTAATAAATCTTTTATTATATTAATATATTTTCGCACACTCATCGCGCGCTACGCTCTCAATTATGTTTGCACTTCGTGGCACGCAGATAATAATCGGCTCCAAAAAAAAACAAGATAATATTTACTAAATAACAAATTCTATGTGTTTTCCTCCTCCACCACAAATTTTCGTTTACAAATTCAACTTTTTGTTATATTTAATTGTTATTGTTGTGCGTTAATCTTGCACGTTTTGAACGTTGTAAAAATCGTTTTCGTTCGCTCTACTCGTTTATAGATATAAGCTCTTGGGTTACAGACGAACTAATATTCTTTGAATACACGCGAATTCGTAACCTTTTAACGCTTGGACCATAATAATAGCGAAATGGAAACGAATAAGTAAAAACCTTTTATCGCCACCGAAATGACGCATTCGCCTTCAACTGTAATCAAAAATCTTTACTACATTCACTCAATAACACTTTGAAGAAGCAACGAAATTATAATGACAAAAATCAACTTGATAATAAACGAAATTTCAAAGCATTTTAAACGGGTTCAATGGTGTTGAACTTCTCTTCTCTTCCTTCTATCACCAGTTTATTTCTGTGTACGTATTGTTGTTGTTCTTCCATTCTTTCTCCTTTCGTTTGTTGTAACAGAACCGCATTATGTAGCTCAAACCAAACTCCTCCATCCGTCCGTCCTTTTCATCGCTCCTTTTCCAACGTACAACACAACACAACACCGACCAAGCAAACGTACACGTGCGACGTGAAACCCGATAAAAGAAATACAGATTTCAGTATAATTTTCATTCTATTATTTCGACTAAGCGTTATTTCTCTAACGAAGCGTAAATTGTATATTTATATATATATATAAATGCAGAGAGCGCAAGTTTTTTTTCTTTCTGCAATCGAAACTTTCCTTGTTTCAGGACAATTTTGTTGTCGATAAATTAGTCATTAGGCGTTCGGTCAGAGTCCGAAACGATCTCTGTTTAACAAAAATAACTTCGTCGTTATCTCGTCGAGTGTACGCGGGGGGGGGACGCGTCTGTTTTTTTTTTATCAATGAGTCGAGATTTTCGTGGAGAAAACAAAACACGTTTGACACACATATCATGTGCGAATGTAATCGCAACGAAAACCACCTCATGCTGATAACCTGTACACATTGAGAGTTTAGTTGCAGCGAAAAACAAAATTCGGATTTCGTGTAATCAAATCGCCGTGTCCCGGGATTCAAATATCTCAGGACACTGTGGAATATCTCGTAGTTGTGTCGTTGTGAATTAATTCATTCATTGGATTCATTCTATCTATTATAGTTTTCCAGTAAATCAATGAAA
>NW_017097502.1:0-2670 GCF_001412225.1 Nicrophorus vespilloides | reverse complement strand
AGTATAAATACATAAATCCTCGAAGCATTAAACCATCAGTTACTCCGCTCTCAGCTTTCGTGCTTTGAACGTGGTTCTCCAGTGAAATACAAACACATCACTTCACCATTTTCTTGATTAACTGTTTGAAAACGGTCTAAGTTTATTTGGAAATATGGAGGTCGACAAATGCGATAATGGAAATACTGAGTGTTCGAGAAATGCATTATATCGATTGCATGCGTGATTTTTCGGTGCGGTTTGATTATGTTTGTTCATCGCAGTTGAATTAATGACACACACATATACAATTATACATGCACACGAGATATTAATATTGATAATTAAAATTAGATTTGAAAGTGATTGATTTATTCATTTTATACACATGTATTATGGACATTGTCCCATTAGGCTTGAAAGCGTTAAAAGATCAGTTTGATTGTTGTGGATCTTATTTTATTGTGAATTATTTTTCATTATTGATCTGTTATATGTTTAATAATATTTTTTCAGTGCGAGTAACATAATTACAGTCAAATTTTGGTATAATACTTAGCTATATATATAACTACTTAGTTATATAATAATTACGTAATAAAAAACAGAAATATATTGATGATATTTTAGTCCAATACAATATATAGATAGTTTTTATTGTAAATACATGATCTTTTTTCCATTTATGTAGTCAAGTCTCTTTTTGTGCTATTTATTTCAGTTTTTATTAAAACCTCGTCCGTTCGTTCGTTTTCAAACAGTCGCAGGAAGCGAGGTATTATATTTTTTTTATAAAGACTAAAGTTCAAAATTTCAGTTCGAACTTACGATCTTAATTATATTATATGTATAAATAAAATTCAACATATTTTCCTGCATTTTATATTTTCTACATAATTTAATAGAAAATTTGTATAAATTATACAGGAATCACAATATTTGTACAGTGTATAAATGAGACTACAAATTATATATTTTTATACTCTCAAACAAAGAGGATGAATAGAAAAAAAAAACATGGAAATGTTGAAGTGAAAATTAATTGTACGTAATGCGAAAACGTATTGGAATAATTGTAATTCATTCACTTTATAAACTAACATTAATAATAAAAGAAAAATTAGATAGAAATTAAGTACATTTTCTTGTTTTTATTAGAGAAAAAAAAACAAGTGATGGTTGGTTTGTATCCACTGGTGTCTCAGAGAAACCGCGCGAGTAACGTAAGATTAAAAACTTTCATAGATACTAAATTACTAAATAATTAAAAAAATCGAAGAAAAGTAACAACATTTTAATTAAAATGCAGGTGTTCAATAAAAATGCAGGTGTTCACTATAACCGCAAGTGTTTATTATTAACGCAGGTGTTCAATAAATGAGAAAAGAAAAGTTAGATAGAAATTAAGTACATTTTCTTGTGTTTATTAGAAAAATAAAACAAGTAATCTTTGGTTTGTATCCATTGGTGTCTCGCAGAAGCCGTGCGAGTAACGTAAGATTAAAACTTTGCATAGATACTAGATTACTAAACAATTACAAAAAAATTGCAGAAAAGTTACAAAATTTTAATTAAAGTGACATTCAAACTATTGATAATACACATTTTGTGTATGTGTGTATCAAATATGTATAATTGTCCATACGTCAATTATTAATTAAATCAATTAAGTGCATTATATTTGGTGATAATATTAGTTTTTTTTAGTAATAAGTGTGGCAATGATTAAATCAGGAATCAACTTGAAACATCATTTAAAGTGTCGCATAGATAATAGATTAGTAAACAATTAAAAAAAAAACTCGCAGAACATTTGAATAAAAATAACATTAAAAAAAAAATGATAATACACAATTGTGTGTGAATTAAAATTGTTTGTAAATATACAAGAAAATTGACAAGAAAGCACGTTCGGTAATCTGATAGTATGATAGCTTTTTTAATGTAATTGAGCTTTCGATGTGGTTTGTGCATCTTTTATTACTAGTGATTTGTTGAAAAAGTCTTTTCCATTGCGTTTCAGATGGATATTGTAAATATTAATTCGTTATGTTAAGTTAATCTTTTTCAATCCATCCGAATATTTAAATTATTTTGAGTTGTTGTGTGCTTAAGCTTTCTGCATTTTATTTTTGCTCGTGACGATCCGATTCAAACACAGATATTTAATGAAAATGCAGATGTTCAATTAATCGCAAGTGTTTCATTTAAAATGAAGGTGTTCATGCAGGTGTTCAATAAAAACGCATGTGTTCACGCAGGTGTTGAAAAACGTAGGTGTTTAATTGAAAGAGGGAATTTCTTAATGTTTATGTTTACACAGGTGTCCAATATTAACGCACGTGTTCAACAAAAATGCAGGTGTTCACTATAAACGCAAGTGTTTATTATTAACACAGGTGTTCAATAAAAACGCAGGTGTTCACTATAACCGCAAATGTTTATTATTAACACAGGTGTTCAATAAAAATGCAGGTGTTCAATAAAAACGCTGGTGTTCAATTGTAACGCAGGTATTCACTATAACCGCAAGTAATCATTATTAACGCACGTGTTCAACAAAAATGCAGGTGTTCACTATAACCGCAAGTGTTTCATTATTAACACAGGTGTTCAATAAAAAGCAGGTGTTCACTATAACCGCAAATGTTTATTATTAACACAGGTGTTCAATAAAAATGCAGGTGTTCA
>NW_017097501.1:0-1197 GCF_001412225.1 Nicrophorus vespilloides | reverse complement strand
AATTGAACAACAATAACCTCTGTTTTCAAAACTCAAAGTTGGGTTGGTATGTTGGTGGGTCGGTACCCAGCGAAGCAGAGCAACCATATATATTCGCCGGTTTATCGCGCATAGATCTCATGGCTCAAAGAGCTTAAGCTCGCAAAAAAGCCACACAACTAACTTACTGTAATAACCATTGTAACACTCTTAAATATAATAAAAGAATTTAAAATGCAATGCAATGCGCATAGATCTGCTAAATGAGCAATTAAAAATAATAAACATTTATCGGAAGAACATAGGCTTTGCGAAGATCATTTCAACAAATCAGTTATGCGTAAAGGGAATGGTAGGTTCATCGTGGCTTTGCCATTCAATGAAGAGGTGCCAAAATTAAAATCAAATTTCACAGCAGCACGCAATCGGTTTTTGAGTCTTGAGCGTTCCTTGTTAAAAAACACTAAAATTAAAACAGAATATCAGAAATTCATAAATGAATATAGAGAGAGCAAAGTCCGAGAGTAACATTTCGTTAAACGACACATTATTAGCGGGTCCAGTCATTCAAGGGGACTTGGTGTCGATATTGAATAGGTTTCGGGCGTATCAATACACGTTAAACGCGGACATCGAAAAAATGTATCGACAAATAGAAGTTATCAAGAAACATCGTGTATATCAAAAGATTATATGGCGAGATAACCTAGGCGAGAAGTTGCAAACATATGCACTCAACACAGTTACTTATGGTACAAAACCAGCATCCTTTATAGCGACGCGATGTTTAAAGAAATTGGCAGATGATAATCGAGAGAAATATCCATTCGCAGCTCGGGCAATTGTTGAAGGTTTTTATATGGATGATTTATTGAGAGCGAATTTATGGGAGCGAATACGGTTGAAGAATGTATTTTGCTTAAGGGGGAGGTAGATAATATATTGAAATCAGCGGGATTTAGGCTTAGGAAATGGAACTCGAATTCACCTTTGGTGTTGAGTGACTTAGTGTCATCGGATCAGCTAATTCGCATTGACAAGCAGGGTACATCCAAAATATTAGGGTTGATGTGGAACTCAGGAGAAGATAATTTTACAATAAAGATAAACCCAGTCAATAAAGCTGCTGTAATAAAAAGAACGATACTATCGCGTATAGCAAAGTTATTCGATCCATTAGGCTTAGTCGGGCCCGTCATTTTGAAGGCGAAGATGTTT
>NW_017097500.1:120915-189208 GCF_001412225.1 Nicrophorus vespilloides | reverse complement strand
AATCCCGATTGTAACGAAATCTCGACAACCATAATCCCGACTGTGTCGAAATCTCGACAACCATAATCCCGACTGTATCAGAATCTCGACAACCATAATCCCGACAAACGTAATCCCGACTATATCAAAATCCCGATTATATCTAAAATTTTTACAATAACATTTTAAAATTATTTCGGAGCGTACTCACCTTGTTATTAATTTATTTGATTTTGTTGAATTATTCATAATAAAACTTAACATTATGAAATAATCTCAAATACAATTAGATTATTAATTGCTATCATTTATTATTAATAACAATTTAAAAGTGACTACGCTCCGGAATAAAAATGTTATTGTAGACATTTTCGATATAGTCGGGATTTTGATACAGTCTGGATTATGGTTGTCGGGATTTCGATACAATCGGCATTTCAAACGTCGTGAATTTGATTGGCGGTATTTCTGTTGCCACCGATTCAATTAGTACATTTTAATTAAAACAAACGAGACATAAAACGCTTGTTTGATAATAAAGCAATAATAATCAGGTGATTATTTAAAAAAATACATAATTATAAAATGACGAAAAGATTAGTTTAAATCCATAAATTAGAAGTTACTTCCAGTTCAACTCAATTTACATTATTAGTATATGTATAATTGATGATAAAACTGAATAAATTAGATTTAAAACTGTGATGATCTTATTGGAAACAACTTTACTCGGTTCTCGCTAAATCCATATAACTTATTTCATAGAACGATTTATTATTTCTGGCAGATAAATGGCAATTTCGTGTGCCAAATGTGTGCCGAAAGAAAAAAATTACAAACGACGCACGATCTTTAAGACCGTCACTAATTACGCGGTTTACCTATATACAATACCTCTCATAAACAATTAATAATATTGACAGTGACGATCATTTACATATTGAAAGTACTTAAACATATTCACATTTACAAAAAAATATGTTAGCTTTACCAATTATACAAGATATTAAAGTATAGTGGAACCTCGCTTAACGAGCAAAATCTGTTCCAAAATTTCCGGATTTTTACTCGTATAGTGAAACAGTTTTCCCCATATAAACATAATGAGTTCCATTTTGCGAGACGTTTTTCTTACAATTCATTTTGCTCGTTATGCGAGGTTCCACTGTATAATATATACAACGAATAACGTTAATAAATTTAGAAAAACAATAGTTTATAAACAAAGAAAATATAACATTTTATTTACGCAAAAACTATAAAATAAGCATGCAACCCATCTTACATATATATTTTAAGCTTGCCTACAGCAGCGTCTTATCCTATTAATATTTATGAATAATTCGTTTAGATGAATCAATTTTACCAAATTTCTATAAAAAAGGATATTATCATGTAATAAAGAAAAAGCTTTAGTCTCCAAGGACCCCAATTTGTAATTCATGGACTAATGAGGGCGCGACATGATTTTAATTAATTAGATTTTTTCGTGAAAAAATAATATTTTTTAATAATGCTAAAAGGACTACTGGATTTACGTTTTAAATCAACTTGTGGGAAAATGCATTTTTCTTAATATTGAATTTATAAATGTAAAATCTTTAGTGAAACTTGGCTCAGTCTATTGTATAAATGGATTTAGAATTCCAGACACAGTTCTTTAACTATAGAAAAAAATAACGAAAGATTTCATTGAATCTGCAAGTATTGTTATCATAAAGCTTTATAACAGACATAGATAACTTTCTACATTAGAATTGGATATAAACATATGAATTTTAAATACTTAAATTTAGATTAAATATTAACTTTTGTATCTAATGTCAGCAAGAAAAAATCATCATGTTTCATTGAAATTTGTAATATAATTTATGTAATCGTATCTACTTTTTCAAAATGATATCTAATACAATTTGTATACAAAACTTATTAAACTATTAAATAAAATATAAATGAAACTATGAGTTAGAAGCATTTTCTGACAATTCTCGAGAATTACAAAATTTCCTCAAAAAAATTGAAAATAACAAACAACGTTATCATTGCTAATCTTGTCGTGGAAAACCATCTTATTATGTTATTAGGAATGCAATTTAGACTCTTAACAATAATAATATTCATTGTGTCGCGATCTACAAACTTTGAGAGAGAAATTTTCTCGCATCGAAGCGAAATAGAGATCCGCAGTCAGCATCTAAAACATAATAATAAATTACTCATCCGTAATGACAGATGATTCTGCAAATGTTCCGGTCGACCGTTCAAATTAATATTCGCTTGATTATCGCGATCATCTGAGCCAGTTTAATTTAGCCGGTCTGCGACAATAGTCTCGGTTACTTCCTTGAAAAAGTGATATTAGTTAAGTTAAAGAAGCGGAGCGCACGAACCAAAAAAAAAATAATAATTTATAACTACTGATGGTATGAGTTATTTCTATTTTTAGCCCGAAATAATAATATTAATTCGAATGTTATGTAAATAACGTTCGATTTTTATCTGAACTGTTGATACGTTTCTCAGCATATGAATGATCTAAGGTCAAATACACATTTATATATTCGATTCGCGAATAATATTGATCCACCTGACACGATACATACGCTCCCTCGGATCTTCTCGAAAATTTTTAATATAAATTTTCCGTGAGTCTACTCGTTATTTTTTTTTAATAAAACGCACGGATCGTCGTGTGCAAAAGTATTATTTTAGGTTTTTATATAACGCGCGCGCGTCTACTCCTTACGTACGTGATTCATTGCCTCCTCGCACTTATGACTGCACAATCATAAATTATATTTATGTAATTGCTATATGGATTTCAAGCTGTCTACCTTTAAACATCCAAAAAGTATCCTTCGAACCGGATTTGAACCAGTGACCTATGGATGTCCATTCCTTATTGCTTTAACAAACTACAGTCCACCGCTCTACCAACTGAGCTATCGAAGGTGTACGAAGACTTCTTTGTTTTTAAAACAGGTAACTGGATGGACTTTCACTGATCCACTTTCCGTTGCATTTTTATTTAATTACTTATACCTTCGATAGCTCAGTTGGTAGAGCGGTGGACTGTAGTTCGAAAAAATACTAGCTAGTAGATATCCATAGGTCACTGGTTCAAATCCGGTTCGAAGGATTCTTTTACATGTTTTATTGATTAATCAAAATTTAATCATATAATGCGTCCAATCATCAAGATCTGATAACGATGAAATTTATGGGATTTTCTTTCATAAATGCAAAACAGCGTTATTAATTAGAATTCCTAACTTAATATACTTAAACTAGGTTTATTAATAACGTAATAACATTTCGTTGAAATTGCAGATTTATTACGTTTTCATTCCTATTTTCATGATGTATTTCTACTCGTAAATTTCAGAAAGACGTTTCAATGGTAACCGTTTGCGAAATTGTTTTTCTCTCTAGGATGTTATTGTTGTACTAATTGTAAAAATAGTGGATATAAAGTTTCGTGTCACTCGGAAAAGTGTTTGTGAGTGAAGGAAGAAATAATTTTGGATGTTTCTCAAAACAGTTCAACAAATAAACTCGTTTAAAATTAGATAATATTTAAACATCTTAAACATGCCTTTATACCAATAATAAATAACATTATTTACGCACAAACTATTATCGTAAATATTTGCGATTTACAACATATTTGGGATCGGCTACGTGTTATTATCGAAATGAGGTTAAATTTATTTGTATATATGTACTTGAATTTATAATTTAAGCACTCGTGTATCCTCAAAAGGATATTATTACGAAAATACACGCTTTCTGCAAATGCAATTTACATGACGACGTTTTTATATGTTATTTTTTTATATTAAAATTTAACTATTATAAATTATCCAAATATGCACTCACAATATTTTAATACAGTTTGCTAAAAATAACCATACACACTTCATTCTTAGATTACGTCAGAGGAATTGGTCATGGTCATCAATTTTTTGTTGTTGATATTACGTAAGACAAACAAAATCATACTTTTATTTGTCATTTGATTATAGGTTTACCTTTCTGACCATATTTGAATACTATATGAAAAATATTAATATTTGAAAGAAATGAAGGAAGGATACATTTTTGTGTTTTCTTAGAAATTTATCCTTAATTCCAGGATTGAAGTTAATTTCTTAAAACTCAATTTCTTGTGTAGTTTTGTAAAAAAAAAAGATGCCTTGGTCACCTTACTCTATACTTCAGTAAAGTAATTACAGAATAATTAATTACCCTATTGGATCTCATGATTGGATTTAACTGTTAATATGTCCAGTATTTTGAAATGATCCAAAATTTATTTAATTTTATTTGTATGAAAGTATTTTCTAATTTATAGTGAAGTCCGATAAATGTGACAAATTGTCAAACATCTGGGACAGATCCAAGAATACGCTGAAACGTCTCTGTTCCAAATACTGATTCATAATTCTAAAACTATGCAAACTTT
Organism: Nicrophorus vespilloides; assembly: GCF_001412225.1. Classification (NCBI taxonomy): domain Eukaryota; kingdom Metazoa; phylum Arthropoda; class Insecta; order Coleoptera; family Silphidae; genus Nicrophorus; species Nicrophorus vespilloides. Next base: position 184,764 of record NW_017097500.1, on the reverse strand, counting down.
GTTTGTAATTAAAAAAAAACAAAACAAAAAAAATGATTGATTAAAAACAAAGTTCATCAGGAATGAATGAATTTTAATATAAATTCCCACGCACAACAATTTCAACTTTTTACTATTCATATTATTTTTTTCGATTTGATTCCTGTTACGTTACGTATACGAATTTTCATTCATTATTTTTTTTATTTATTTAAGTTACGTATTTTCGAAAACGCCTACATCTACTAGTGAGTGGGTAGTGATGATTCTATCGTATTATTAAATTCAAATAATAACCAATAATTTAAAATATCCCAAATTTGTATCAATTTCTAAAAGACACCAACGCAATGGAAAATCTAGACTTTTTACAAAAAAAATATATAAATTATGAGTCAATAAAAATTAGTGTAAATTCTTCATATCAAAGAATAAGCAGCACACAATATTTATGAACTAAAGTGAAAATTGTTTTAACTTAATGGATTTTGTTGATTTTTTCTAAATTATCTATTGACACATAACAATAAAATAGATTTTTTTTCCTCAATTATGAGATTTGTCAACTACAGAGGGCTGAAAACCTTATTGGAATGCAGTTGCAAACTATAAAACTTCTTGTCTTTTCACGAATTAGGTAATTACGTTGTGTTATATAGAAATAGCGCTATAAGAGATCCGGCTGTTGCAATTTGTATTAAAAGTACTGAAAATTACATTTGTAAAATACTTTTGAAACATATTCTAACATTTAGTAATTTGTAACAGTTTATGTTAGTGTTAAAAGATTGAAATGAAGATGTACTGCAATTAATTTTCTAATTAGTCACAAAATATGAATATGTTGCTTTTATACAGAAGGCTGAAAACCTTATTGGAATGCAGTTGCAAACTATAAAACCTAATTCTAATTATTTACGTATTCACTTTAATTTCTTGTCTTTTCGCGAATTAGGTAATTACGTTGTGTTATATAGAAATAGCGCTATAAGAGATCCGGCTGTTACAATTTGTATTAAAAGTACTGAAAATTACATTTGTAAAATACTTTTGAAACATATTCTAACATTTAATAATTTGTAACAGTTTATGTTAGTGTTAAAAGATTGAAATGATGATGTACTGCAATTAATTTTCTAATTAGTCAGAAAATATGAATATGTTGCTTATATATCTTCGTTTTTTTTTCAGGATTTTATAACTGCAAGAAACGAAATAGCATTGGACATCGGTCTGGCGAAAAATGCGCCCCCGAACACGAATTGTGCAGGATGCGAGAAGCCACTGCAGACGCAGCTGCCATGCGTTTCCGCCCCAAGAATGGGCAACCTGCTGTGGCATCCGGGCTGCTTCAAGTGCACCACCTGCAGCGACCTGCTTGTCGACCTGGCCTACTGCGTCTACGAAGACAATCTCTACTGCGAACGCCACTACTCGGAAAACCTGAAGCCGAGATGCGCTTCCTGCGACGAGGTAAGCGATCTTTCGAAATGCTGTATGCACGAGACGCACCCTGAAACCACCACCTCTCTCTCTCTCTTTCTCTCTCCTCTCCAAGAGCAGCCTCTTGCACTTCTTGAGCTCGCTCCAGGCCACGAGAATCTATATTTAAAATTTAGGTGGAAGAAAGTGCGTGTGTGCGTATGCATTGGTGGTGTGCAATAACCGAACGGAACCAAACATTTTTCCTTGATTGAGGGCTAAATATATCTGGGTTTTAAGTTTGGACAGCAGCACCGATGCACCAGCATCTTCACGTATCCCTTTCTTTTCCAGTCAAGTGCTCCTCTTCCGCCTAACAGAAACCCGAGCTCAAGAACTAGTAAGTAAGTTAAACTTAAAAATAATAAACACATATAAATGTCCCACTTTGAGTAAGTATCGATAATGTTTTTTTTTGTTTGTTTGTCGGTTCTCTCGTAATATTATTAGATTTTTAAGATTCGCTCATCGCAATTAGTGTCGTGCGGAAAACATTGACAGTTTCGGGTTATTTGGCAAGCGCATGATGAAAATATCCTTGCTGCTGCTCCTTCGTCTCACCGCTTTGAACCCACTTTGTTACATTCATTCTTTTCCACTAATAATTTCCAAATTTCCGTGCTCGATTTTGTGCATAGCGCCCATACACCGTTCGATCTTGCTGGCCACATGTTTTTACGCGACTAAAAATATCTTTTCTCGCCCAGATTTAATACCGCTACTATATTTAGCGTTTAATTCATATTGAACACAAAAGCCATGCAATATTACCGCGAATTGCAAACGTAAAACCATTTCGTATTTACTTCAACTGATGCAATAACAAAAATAAAATGAAACATTACAAAAGCCATTTAATCAAATAGCGTTACGTGAATAAATAAAAGGACGAAGAAAAACACCGATATGTTTAGTATCGGTTTTGGATTCGAACCAAAATATCGCTTATTGAACGGAAGCCAAACTTTTTTTTTTCTGTAATAATTAACACCACGAATCTTGTCAGTCAATGAACACATCGTGATTTTTTCCCCGGCGCCTGGCCCATATTTTTTTTTAAAGAGATTTGCTTCGACTTTTTAATGCCTCATTTAACGCGATATTTAAAGTATCCAACGAACCGTAATTTTTAATGGCAATAAATAAATAATATACATACTTAAAAATGTAATAAAATATCAATGTTTTCTTGAAATTATAAACGCAAAGAACAATAACAATAGTTGCAATAATAATTGTTATTATTGTTATCGATAGTTTAATTAAAGTATTTGAAAAATAAAATGTTTGTAGTTTTTACTACTAATTGATCAATTGTTATCAATAAATAATATGTAAATGCATATGACTACAAAATAAGCATAAACATTGACTGTTGATTAAATAGAATTTATATATGTTGTTGAAAATGATTGATATGAAATTAAATCCTTATAAGAGATTATTGTTGAATTGAAATGATTACGTTGCGTGTTTGGTGGAGGGATGTAAAATAAATTTAAGTGATTTGTGGGTGAGAATGTAGAAATTCGACAGTGCGGGTACGGAAAACCCCAGGTGCAATGAATAACGTCACCGAGGAATGCAACCCGACCCCAATCCTTCTTTGGCTACGCTTGGCACAGGCCGCTCCATAAAACTTTGGGCCTCATCCACATGGCATAGACATTAAACACTCACTCTGGTCCACTATGGAGCCGTGTGCATATCTAACTATTAGCACTCTCCTCCTTTGCGGCTTCATTAAATCAAAGTCCAACGGATTAAACAGAATCAGATCGAAAAATATTTCCACACGCTGGAAGAAAGAAGCGAAAAAAAAAGAAAAAGTGCAATTGAGTTATTACCAAAAAAAGAGCGTATTAGTCACGAGCACCAAAAACGGAATCACTCAAGGCCCACTCGATTTCACAACTTCATTGATACTTTTTGGTTACGCGCGTTCCCCTTTCCGTTGCAACTTCCGTTTTGTTTATTTACACTAGGGTTGAATTCTATATTAATTGCTTAAAAGAAAAAGAAAAACATTGTTTGGCAGGCGCACGGGATTCTTAAAATATAGCTTAAATAAGTACGTATCATCTACGCAAATAGTGTGCCAGACAATGTAATTCCCAAGGAAAGCGTTCGGAATAACAACAATGCCAATAGGAGGATCGTTGATTTATTTATTTTTTATTTATCCATGTTACTCTCTCGCATTTAATATCAAGGGTAACTAATTCCGAATGGTTTTTGAGCCACGTCGTTAGAGAGCGTTCAGTCTGGTGTCTCAACAAGTCAGAGCAAGATGAATTAAAATATTTAGGATCACTTGATTAAGTAACAAAAAACTAATTTAGGGTTCTGGGCCCCGGCCGCTATTGGCAAACATTATTTCTATCAGTTTGTTTGCAAACTCGTTGCGATGTAAACTGTGTCTCTATGTCTGCTGCCTAATTAACACCAACAAAATATTAATGTGCGAAAAGTTGTTGGTATTTCTACTGAGATGGGTTTAATGTTATCAATTATTGTATCGTGCGTCGGAGTGCTTGAGCTGTTCGCTTTCTACACGAATGTCCGCAGAGCTGTGACAGCAGGTGAGGCTCACCCCACCAACGCAAGTGACTTAAGTTGCATCACGGAGAATTACATCAGAGATCTGAACAGGGAGAGGAATAAACTTTTGGAAGAAATTAGACGGTTGGAAAATAGCAAGGAAATTGCGGTCGGCTCCACGGACCGCCGCCGTCACGAGGAACACGTTCCTATTAATACGAATTCGGATTTGGCTCCAATTAAAGAAAAACACGTTTCGCGCATTTTCCCGACCTACACCGAATCTCATCCCATCGTGGTCACGGACGCGAGCGAGCTGTCCATCATTTCGGAACCCTCGACATTTCACAGGGAATCTTCGCCCTTCCCAACCTATGACAGAATCGCACCCAGACACAGTATTTGTTCGGAACTTGTGGAAAATCCGGTGGTTAGCGTACATGAAATCGATGAGGAGGATTACAGGTCACGAACTTCGAGCGCAATGCTTTCAGAGGAATATTTCAAATCAAACTTTGATAGCCCTCAATATTGGCGCAGGAGGTCGCATTCGAGGTCTCATTCGAGATCGCGCTCTCGAACTCCAGAAATACATGACGAGGATTTAGAGAACAAAGAGTATTTGAGTCGATCGCTTACGACATCCTCGAAGGATTTATTGCTGAACGTTCCGAACTTGAAAAGCAGCAAATGCACCGAAGAGACAAAAACTGTTGAGCACATTTCAGTTGCCACTGAATTTGTAGAACAAACACGATTGCGTCGTTCTGAATCACCATTCCAAAAAATCGTCGAACTGCAACCTTCTTCCGAGTCTGAAGTCACGGTTGTCGAGCCCGAGGAAGATAACAAAGATGAATTAGATAAGAACGTGTTGAATTCAGTGGACGGTTTAAAGACCAAACAAATCGAGGAACATCGGAGGCAGTTTAAGAATAAGAAAAAGGGAAAGAAGAATGAAGTTGTCGAGAGAACGCAAGAGGTGGCTGGTCCCAGTAGTAGTGGCAGCAATCCCGAACCATTTTGGGTAAAGCGAATGTAATTTTCCTATTTTTTTTTGCTTATTAACTAAAGAGTTTTTATATATATAAATTCATTTCTCCAATTTGTTATATGATAGAAATAAAGTTTTGCTTTCGTGATGCTTTTAGAGAGTTTACTTCATGTTTTGTATTTGTTGCCACAATTTCTTTTTCTTTTGTTGTTAAATTTTCTCCTCGTATGAGGAGAAAAGAATGCAAATTAGTAGGAGAGTGCGTAGAACATCTATGAAATGTTCTGTTTGAAAGATGTTGATTTGAGGCTAAAAGCATCGTAAACTTCCGAATACTCGGTTTATTTTCGACGCGGTTACATAACAGTATTTTCGGCTCGGCGATCGATGATAATTGCAAAAATCGTAAAGACTTCAAACATATTGCCTGTTTATTATTATTATGTTGAAGCAGAAAAGTTGGTTAAAAATACGTTGCCCATCCATCCAACCATCCATTGTGTAAGATTCAAGAGATTCAAGCGTGTTTGAAGAATCAATATATATGTGTGTGTGTGTGTAGTAAATGTATTATATTTATAAAATCTGCGTGAAAATGGATTGCGTCAAATATCGGATGTATTTAGACACACGCATACATACTAATACTAATACTAACAAAGAGAGAGAGACTTGAGATTTTCTGCGCCCACCTAAGAGAAGAGGGCATATTGCACGCGGCACCACGTTCCAATATCATTCTCTAAAAATACCACGGCCGAAAGAAAACTCCTCGCCAGTTTACCCATCTTAACACAATTCAGTTGCGAACGGACTTTTGTACAGTTTGTGTGATTTCCAACCCGGCGATTCCCAAGTTAAATCAGAAAAAAAAATGGGAGACGTAGAAGCCTACTCTAACTTCACTGTAACCGAAAAGAAGACCAGAAAGGTGAAGAAGACCACCAAGAGGCGCGAAAGCAACGATGCTGGAACCGATGTCACCATCACCGAAATCGAACGCACCACCAACGGAAATCAGGGGTACGTGTTCGCCAAAACACCGGAAAAGGAACCAAATTCGACTTTTTTTGTTATTTATTACTATTTTCACCAAGTGATTTAGTGTTTCCCTTTGTCACCTAGTTACTTTTAACTAGATGATGGCTACTCTTTCAGAAACATTTCAAATACTTTTACAATACCTTTGATTCTCATAACTACTTCAATTATGCAGGAAAACACTTCATCACTATATAATTTTTCATCATGAACACTTTTTAAAATCAGAAGATTCTAGAAAGATACTACAAGACATGGCAACACGTACCCCTAATACTTAAGGTATACAACTGTTACAAAACGAAATCTCTCTCTTCTTTCTCTATCTATCTATCTTTCTATACTACATCATTTCCAAGACTATCGCATTAATCCAAAGCTTAAATTAATCTCAAGTGTTCTCGTTTTGCTCTTAACACATTTACGCTTCAAAGTCTGTTACGCTTTGAATGTTCAAGAAAAATCTTTACACGCCAATGCCGATGATCACCAGTAAAACTGTTCCAATTTACAATTCATAATGTTTCGAGTTAAGATAAAGTTACACCTCAAGAAAAATATTTTGAAAATAAATCCTATATTTAATGTTGTAACATAAATTTCATTTGGAATAAAACACAACCTTGGCTATTGCCATCTATTGATCTCGTTTTCTTCAAACTTTAATAATATTTTTCTTTCATTATTCAAGTTCAAATATTTGCAATTTTAGTTTGCTTTCAAAAATGTAAACGCTACAGAACATTCCAACAACTAAAACGCCAAATCTCGAAGAAGAAAATGACCCACAACTTTCCGGATAAACTCACTATTATGTAATAACATTACTGAAGCTTTACAGTCAGCAATTTAATGCCATCTGCCGCCCCTCATTGAATTATTCAATTGTTTCTAATTAAATCGCTTTATTACAAATTAGAATTTTAAATCAAAAGATGACTTAATAAAGAAGTAATGTGAATACATTTAATTGCAATGCATCGAAACGATTTATTTATATCAAAAGTCATAAAAAAATGGATTGTTGATATTTTCAAGGATTTCATCATTTATCCTAGAAATTAAATTCAGCGAGGAATTTAAATACACAATTTTATCATTAACACGTCTATTTTATTTATAATAAAAAACTTGCTTTTAACGAATTATAAAAATGTTATTGCTTCTTAAGGTTTTGTAAATAATATATATATAAAATGGGTGAGTCATTTGATTATAAAATTTCGCTTTCTTGACTCTGTCTAATGCATTTACGCAACTGAAAAATATTTCTCAAAATCGCCAGGGATATATTTATATATTATTGGACGGACTCCAATGTAGCAACTACACTCTAGAATTGCATAGTTTATATTAGAAATATTGCAAGCAGACGTCGGAGGAAAATGCTTAAATTTAGGACACACTTTGGTATGTATGAAATAGATGCAGGAAAAGCGCTCAACCGAAAATTCCAATAATGACGTAATTCAATGGATAGTATTGAATATCTCTATAAGAAAGATACCGATTACATCTTACAACTCAATATGAAGTGTAAAGTAATCATGGAGTATCCTCTTTCACAAAATTTTAAAATAAATTTATTATTGCAACAAAGTAAAATTTCTGCCCATTTATTATTATTTAAAGAAAATGAGTAAAATTAGTATTTTTCTTTAAAGATTGGAAAATTTATCAGAAATATACTTAACTTTCATGATACCAAAATGAATAAAGTAGAAACTGTAACGGAATGTTTATCTTGTTTATCCAAACACAAGAGAAAGAAAACACTCAAGTGTTTCGTTAGAAAAACCTTTGGCACGTATACCTGAACACGCTGCATCTTCAAAAACAAATAAATATATCTAAAAAAAAAAACGATTTATTTATAATTCCCGACCGCATGAGTAAATAGAAAGAATCGAAGTTGTATAATTTCACTTTCTAAAATCTTTAAAAGAGATAAAAGTTATACTAATTGTTTAATAAATGTGTTTTATTTATTAAACAAGTTTACATTAATCCGCCCGATTGATAACATGATGTTATCGTGTGTATTTTGATTGTTTAATCTTGCAAATCGCAGAGTACCATTCTTTGAACCATGTTTCTAAGATCAGCAATTAAATTGTAATGATGTAATTCCACGTTTCTTCTTAATGAATTGCATTACATCAAATTATTACAATATCTTTGTTGTTGTTATATCTAATACGTGGCATTATTATGAATGGTACTCATTTCCCCTAATTGTCATGCACAGTTTTTTTTTTAACATTGTTCTTTTCGTGCAGCTTATTTTCAGTGGGGAATACACCAAAGCCATGAACAAGGACTGGCACGGACAACACTTCTGCTGCTGGCAATGCGACGAAAGTCTGACAGGACAACGTTACGTCCTCAGGGATGAGCATCCATACTGCGTCTCGTGCTACGAATCCGTTTTCGCCAACGGCTGTGAGAAATGCAACAAAATCATTGGCATTGACTCTAAGGTAAAAGAAAATGAAGAAAATGCTTTCTATTGAATCCTAATCCGTATTTCCCTTTTTTTTTCTTCTTCTATGCAGGATTTGTCATACAAGGATAAGCATTGGCACGAGGCCTGTTTCCTTTGCACTGCGTGCGGTGAATCTCTAGTCGATAAGCAATTCGGTTCCAGATCTGATCGCATTTACTGCGGAAAATGCTACGACGAGAAGTTCGCCTCCAGGTGCGATGGTTGCGGCGAAATCTTCAGGGCTGGTAAGCACAATTTACAATACTATAGCGTATTTCTTTTATGAAAATTTAAATCTTCTATCTGATAAAAACACATAATACTTATTAGATTTTAACACTATTTGACCTGTAGACAGTTTCAAATTTACTCAATATAGTATAGCAAAAAAGGACCATAAAAATTTCATTAGAATCACGTTTTTGTTAATATGAAATAATTATGCATTTAGCCAGCAATCATGAAATAGTAAATTATAAAAGTTTAAAACTGCTATAATTGACCATATATTCAAAATTTTCATTAGTTAGTTTAAACAATGCTATAATTGTCTATTGTCTATCTGAATCAGAATGTATCATCAAGACTTACGTTCAGAATATTAAGCATTTCATTTTAAAATTAATGATTCGTTTTAATCATCATCATTAGATTATAATGAACGTTTTGAATATTAATATTAATTGAAATATTCGTTTCTTTCATGGATTTTCTTAATCGTAAACACAACAGCTGATCGAACGATCGTGCCATCAATTCGATTGAATCTTGCACGAATAATTATGATCATTTGTTGAAGACAATTGGTTTTTTCTTTTGGTTTCGGTCTTAATGATTTTAATTGTTTGAACGGCGAACGAACAACAACAAATATGAGCAGACTTCGTGAATACATTTCCGTACACCGGTTTATTTTGCGCCGCCTTCTGTTAAGTGTTAAACCGAGCGTGTGAAAGGTTTCTATTAGCGCTAGATGACTGCATTTTCCAAAATAAATGATGATGTAAACGCGGAGAGCCACCTTATCAGGACTAGTACATCTATATCTCTCCTTCTCGCTCTGCCACCAATAATAAGCAAGCAAGCAAGCAACAAACGTAAAATAACGCTAAATTCAAATGTCCCTCTGTTACTCCAAGGCGAAGCATATTACTATTTCATTTGTTTGCCGCTTTATTTAGCTCGGAGAATTTGTTCGGATGCACTAATAAGGAGCTGAAAGTTTCTCTAGCCTACATCAACGAGACAGATTTATATTTTTTTTGTTGAATGCTAGGACCATTTTTGATATACTGCGCTGCCAAATGGCCGGACGGACAGAGATTGGCGATTGGTTTTGGTGGGAAATGAACGCTGAAAATGAATATGTCGATAAGATAATTTCAGTATATAGGGGGGCGGGTGATGCGAACAAAAAAAAAAGCAAATGAACGGGAATGGAAGGAAGGAACAAGCACGTATTGATTGGACCCTCCTCGTTCGAACGAGTTCCGTCCTCCATGACCATATTATATGAATATTTTCTCATTTCACTCAATTTCACTCCCCGATGCGTGTAGGTAGTAGTAGAATAGAGTTTAACCTTGCAAGGTATAACATATTATTCCGTTGCCGGCGATTTGGTTGGCACGCAGCCACAGTTCTTCCAAAGACATCGTCTGTAGATGACTGCCGACTCTCGTTTATACAATTTCGCCGCACTCTTTCCCAATTTTTCCACCGTTCACCGAAAGTAAAAGCGTTCTCGCGGCGTGAAGCTCTTGTGTCGTCTTAACTGGATTTTCGAATACATTGAAATGGCCGGTGTTTTAAGTGATCAATTCAAGCGAGGTCTGAACTTGCAAACGAAAACAGTCGGCAAGGAACGCATCCGAAAGGCGCAGGAGAACAACGAAGACATCGCTATCTTATCTATGGATTTGCCGGGCGAGAATAAACCTTTCAAATGCGTTTTGGGTCCAGACTGTCTCTTCGGAGACCAATACTCATTACCGTTAGGTAAACAACACGAGACATTATTTTATTTAATTATATAATGTCATTCAAATATTTTTCACTATTGAAATCAAATTTTAAGCGCTTTTATTCAACATATTTAAATTTCATTAAAAATTTATCTCAAATTTAAACGTTTGCACTAATTTAAAAGTACATTCATAAAACTAAATTCAAAGAAGATAATGTATTCGAACGAAGATTAGTATTATTAAATAGTTTGGGGAAAACTAATATTATAATACTATTTATAATTCAATTTCAATATACATAAATCAGTTTAATCTAAATTTCACATTATTTATTTGTTTTTTTAACATAAAAATCTTCCTTTTCATAAATACATAATTAAAGGTTTTACTTAGTTAAAACAATGATGGACAAATAATGTTACATTAAGAAAAGAGCTGAGAAAATTGAAGAAAATTCATTTATTCGATTGGTCGATTTGAAATAATCATAACCATAAATAGATTAATCTTCTATATACAGTCGAAAAATAACAAGTTCGAAATCCAAAGTGATTATGTTTGAGGCCAAGAACGCGTCACCATAAAACGAAAAGAAAATTAATGTTATATTACTTAATAAGTATATAATTTAATATAATGCGACTGATCATCATAAATTATCCGAAAGTGTGAAGAAAAACTTGTTTTGATCGAGCGTATGCAAATGGGTTTTTTATTTCTTCAATTTTACAAATTCGTTTCCTTCAATTTATAATTAAAACCATGACTCAGCCTCTGCCAATTAACGTATTCTCCTTTTATTGTTTCCATGGCATTTGAATTTGATTATTTATTGAAATGCAAAATGTTCATTTCTTTTTTTCGCAAATTTATGTGGGTCACTTCGATACCATCGATATTAATAATTGACATATTTAGATCAATTTCTCATCTATTGAAATTCAATACGTTTTTCTGCTCATGGAAAATGTGCAGATCATAGTTTATTTTATCATTATTTGTCTGCTTTCTATTGCATTTATTCATTAGGTCGTTTCTATTCCATCTGCGACGTTCTAATGTCAAATATAGAATATATTTATTATGTAAATTTCAATTAAGTTTTGGCGCCGTCCCATCTTTTATTGTTTCCGTCTAAAATTTAACTTTGCGATTATTATATTAAAGAAAATATTGGTATTTGTGATGAAAAAGCCTTATTATTTTCCATGGGTGAAATAGACCTTGGAAACTCGCTCAATTTGCGCTTTATTAGCCGGTAACAAACGGTGCCAGAGCTTTTCCATCCCGGAAAATATTTCCACAACACTGTCGTGACATTCTTTTTATTACGATCCCCCGGGAAACATAAATACTTCTTGGCACAGTAATACGAAAATCGCGTGGGTCGTGAATCCTAACCAGCGAAAGTCTTAACAGAACACAGGTGTCGCGCAGTTTCCCAATTACATTTCCAATGCAAATCGCCAATTATAAATAATAGCTGCATGCATACATCCAAGTTGCTACTGAACACTCAGATATACGAGTAACGAACGAACGATGGAAGAAATAAATATGTTTATTTTTTCTTTCATGAATGCGTAAATATTCCGTTTAATAAAATATAATAATAATAATAATAAGTGGTCGCTGTAACATTGACCCATTTTGCCAGACGTTCACAACTCGAGAGCCCACACGAAAAACCGAATCGTTTTGCCAAATTACTAATGTAATAATCTTGAACTCGATGCGAGCGCATGAATAATAATAATAACAACAACGGCTACGTAATTGAGCCTGCAATTTTATGCCCAAAACGTAGTAAGCCTTCGGCATGACACATGATCTTACTTGAAAGAAAGAAACAAGAGATTTAAATAATTACAACGAGGAGAATAAAAAAAAAACTTTCAAGAGATGCCGTCCTACGCACTAACTTCAAGCATGTTAAAGAAAGAGGATTGCAAAGACAAAGAACGAAAACAGAAACAGCATTATGTTTGTACTTACGTAATCGATTCGCATGTGTGGTATTTATCGATGGTACGAAAATGGCATAAGCCAATTTAATTACGTGTTCCTTTGCAGATGTTATTAAGTATATACTTGCAGATAAACGAAATTCAATCAATATTGTGTTTCTCGTTATTATTTATTTTTGTGTACAATTATGAATCTATATCAATGATAATTAGGAGGTTTATTTCTCAACTTGCTATCAACTAAATACAAAATTTAATATTATGTGATTCTAAACTAGTTAACCCTTTTTTTTACAGTATTATCAAAATATCACCACAATACTTTTCAAATATTTTACAATTTACAATTAATGTTCGAAATTATGTTTTTTAAACTTACTTATTAAGTAATAACAATTATTATACTTATGATCAATACAGTTATTTTTTTACCTATGGTTTTATGAATAAGAATTAATTATTATTCTTATCAATTATTGAAATATTGAAATTAGCATAATACATCTGCAAAACTATTGAATTCATTCTTTTCATGCTACAAATATAGATATTATAAATCCAATAAGAAAAAACAACTTTTTAGATAGATAATTTGACTTAGATTTCAAGGTATTAGATTTTTTTTATTTTGTCCATACTCTGAGTTTTGTTAATTACTATTTATTCACTTTTCAAAATAGTAACAAATTAATCGGAAATATGTTAAATATTTGATTGAATCGAGTAAAATGTAATTGTGTGTTTCAGGTACCAAGAAGATGGAGTACAAGACTAGGCAATGGCACGAGAAGTGCTTCTGCTGCGTGATGTGCAAAACGCCGATCGGCACCCAGAGCTTCATCCCACGCGAACAGGAGATCTACTGCGCCAAGTGTTACGAGGAAAAGTACGCAACTCGTTGCATCAAGTGCAACAAGGTAAAAAAACATCGAATTGCGAAGGAATAAAACACATTCAAATCTCATTGCTGTTGCTGTTGTTGTTCCTCAGGTGATCACCAGCGGTGGCGTGACCTACAAGAACGAGCCATGGCATAGGGAGTGTTTCACTTGCACGAACTGCCAGACAAGTTTGGCAGGCGCTCGCTTCACCAGCCGCGACGATAAGCCCTACTGCGCCGACTGCTTCGGTGAACTCTTCGCCAAACGCTGCTACGCCTGCAGCAGGCCGATCACCGGCATCGGCGGCACCAAGTTCATCTCTTTCGAGGACAGACACTGGCACAACGACTGCTTCTACTGCGCTTCCTGCCGCACCAGCTTAGTCGGAAAGGGTTTCATCACCGACAACACCGACATCATCTGTCCCGAATGCGCCAAGCAAAAACTCAACTAATAGATCTATTTACACAATCGTATAGTATGCTCTCTCGTATTTTCTACACTTCATCTTAAAGATTTTTTTCGTCGCCGAAGAGAGAAGGGCTTCGTAATTACCGTTTCTTTTTATATATATATTATATTAATCTTATTGCCAATAAATACACACACACACACACAACATTTAAAACTATACACACACACGCAAAACGCGCGCAAACACGATACACAGAAATGATACAAAACAACAAAATTTAAAAAAAGAACGCACACTATTTGTACATAACATTTTCTAGAATATTTAATAACCTTTTTAGAAGATATTTAAAATATTTTATATTAAACAAACAAAAAAAAAGTATATAAGAACCTACAGTCATAATTATACAATTAGTACTACAAAAAAAGAGAGCCATAACTCCTGGTGTGTAAAATGCATTTTACAACACTTTGCGAGTCTTTATTTTTGTATTATATAGTATATGAACAATTTCTATCGCGAATGCGCAACCCAAACGGAAAGCCTTAATAATTATTAACTCGCTTCGGATATACCGTAGACATATTCTAAATAATATTTATAACGAGGCCTTATATTATATATATACCATATTTATATAAAGAGAACAAAAAAAAAGCTATATTGTAATTTGAATTGTGAGCAGGAAAGGAAACTAGAGGATAGTTTAAGTCAAACGAAAAGAAAAATGCCAAGAGGGTACATAAATGTAGTATACTTATATATTTATATATAAATCATCTGAATCGATCTATCTACTTTGTATATGCATTACCGACTTTTTTTTTCGTTAAATATTTTATTTTTTTATTTCTTAGTTAGGATATTTATAAAAAGAAAAAATACTGCTTGAAAACAGCATTTATTATTATTGAGCAAGAATTTGGTGCTAAACGAATATAATATTTAGATTATCCGATATTTACCATAAACGCGTAATGGTAAGACAAAAAAAAATATGGAATTTAATATCAAGCAATACGATATTACGTGTATATTGTTATGTATCGTATAAATAATAACTAAAATCATATATTTATAGATATATTTCTTTTGTTAACTATTTAATGTTTTTATTTCTATTGTAATATTTAACTTGTGGAATGTTATGGTTTTTTTGTTACGCTTCAATTTTGAATTAAGAATTATTACATAAATATGATACAGGGCTTTGCTTATTAGGAAAAAAAAACAATGTTAATAATAATTACATTCAAATAAAATTTAGAAAAAAAAAATCTGTGTCGTTTTATCTTTACTCACTTGTTCAATCGTTTCTTCAACATCGACATGTTTTGTTGAATGTTGAACTTTGGTCGTATTGTTATCTTCATGGGTACTTCGTTCAAGTTCGGTTTGTTCTTGAACATGTACGTTCCCATGTTCGGCTTTGCAGGAGCTTTGTGGTTTTGTGGAACCAGGAAGGTGAAATGCGCGTAATTTTCTACCGCTTCCACATGCACCTAACAATATTACTGTTTTATTTATAATTTGTTATATTGGAACATTTTATTTTACCTTCTTTCTGGGATTCATCAATTGATAGTTGCAACCACCTAAGTTTTCTTTGGGTATCTTTAATCCAAATGAATCCTTCTTTGTAATTGGTTTCTCGTTTATTTCAGCCGCAAGCCGTTTATATTCCTATATATATATATTAATTTTGTAAATTTAAGTAATCATATTTTGATCTAGAAAAGTTTCAATCTTAACCTCTTAAGCGGTATAGTTGTGGCTAATGTATATATATATATTATTCATGATGCGAATATAGCCGTCATGAGCACTACGCAACACAAGAGACCATGACGAATATATACGTCCCCTTAAGAGTTAAATATTGCAACAATCCCGGACTTTTGAAGTAATGAGACACTAAATACATGTATAAAAATAATTTAGTGTACTAATTTTTTGAGAATTTAGTTTCTTTTGAAACTGCATTATAATGAATCCGGACTGATTGAAGCTTTATATACTGATTAAGCTTTATATTTAAGTACATATAAGTATAGAAATGTTATATGTTACCTGGTTTGCGGTTGTCTGCAACAATGTTTTTGTTTTCTCGTTGGCGAAATAAATTGCTAACGACATTGTGTCCTTGTCGATCTTATCACCAAGCTTATAGCATTCGGCTTCATTTAAAAGTTTTATAACCATATCTAAAATGATAAAGTTTATATATAAAAAAAGAACTCGTTAATTATACTAATTTTATTAATTACTTTCGACGTAACACTTCAAAGTGTGAACCAGCTTAATCTCACAATCATAATTAAGTTCCTTTAGAATATTCTTAATATCGTTGATTATTGACATCGCAAATGACACTACTAAATAATAACAACATTTGTTGCTATGGTAATAAGCGAAAAGCGCTTACTTGAAAAAGAAAAACCATTTTAATTCGATCATAACTTAAAACAAAACAACAGTTGAATACGAATCTAGTTGGAAATATTTAGAAATATAGTTTCATATAATTTATTAATTTCGAATACATAAAGTAAACAAGTAAAACTTAACAATAAAATATGTATTAATTAATTCTAATTTAAACATGTTTTTCGTGGATAAGTTCATTTTGCCACTGTGAGAAACACGACGAATCACAAATGATTTGAATGTGTAAGCAATCCTTATTGGGATCGTTAACAATTCTATTGCTTCTATTGTTCGCTAACTATTTGTGGCTCATCTCTAAAGTTTCTTGTTAACAGATTTTATTTAATCCAAATCTAAACCAATCGATAAATGTGGGACTTTTGTTATAAATCTGTTGAGAGGAATCTAAATTATTTTAGAAATAATTTGAGACAAAATATATTTATTTACAAATAATAACAATACAATGTTAGTGTGTAAAGTGATAATATAATATTATTAATTTTGTATTAGAATTGCAATTATTTAGGATATAAAACACTTAATGGAAACAATGTGTATACATTATTTAAATTTGTATAAATAAGTTTCTTCATTACCTCTAAAATGAACGGTTTCATCTCAATGAATAACAGATCGGCATTTTCGTTAATAGCCTTTCCCGTCGCTTCTGATAATTCCTTGTTGTTTTTAAACAAGTTGTCGATATTGATATTAAACGTTCCTATGTTCAAATCCAATTTCAAATCTTCCACTTTCATGTACTCTTCACCTTTCTTCGTAAACCTTGACCCAGTGTAGCGCGAATTCATGGTCACTTTCGCTGAAAATGCGGTGAAAATTAATCTTCTAAAAACAATTCCTTTAGAAAACTCTCATACTCATGTTCGCCTTGTAAAATCCGTCGCTGTCGAATTGGATTAGCAATACTTTTCCTTTGGCTTTCCAATCCGCTTCCAAATATATATGCGGTGTTTCCATTACCATATCAAAGTCCAATTTGTCCAGATCGAAATGACCGCTCTTCAATTTACTGTCGGTCGTTCCAAAGATTTTGAAATTATTCAAGTGCGCATCCATACTGAGAGCGGAGCTGTTATCGCCCAACTGAAAATCTAACTTATCCAAGAACACCGGGTTCATCGCCAAAAGGTTCATTTCCGGTATCCCATTGTCCAGATGCTGCAGCACATTCTCGAAACTTCTTTTAACACAATCGAAGAGTTTCGGATCTCCTCGATTACACACCTCCACAAAATCCGCTTAAATACAATTTATTTATATACAATAATCTTATAATATTTCACTTACGTAATTTTCGAATACTGTAACTGGTGTAAACCGAACTGAACAATACTAAAATCGTAAATAGCAAATTCATCTTGGAGGATTTGTGTTTAATGTTTACAACTACATTTTACATTTATATAGGTAAATGATGCCCCACTTCTTCTTTTGAATGAACAACCAGTTTATAGTAAGACCAATTAAACAATTTCAGTAAACAACTCTTTTTTAAATTGACTTTTATTTCGTATGATGGTCGCGTTATTTACATTAAATGAATAACCTTCACAGAGAACACTCACAGTTTTGCTCAGAGGTCTCCCTCAATTACAGAAAAATAAAATAATAATTTAGGTTGCTTTCATAATTATATAATTAACGCTTACGTTCGAATTCCTTATTTTGGGAAGAGAACACGCATCGGAAAAGCGTCAAAAACGTTACTGTTTGCTTCAAAAGCAAACGACTTAACGAACTGTAAAATAACAGGTTTCATTTCCTCGTAAAGCACATCCACATTTTCATTAATCAATTTGTTGGTGGCACGTTGTAAATCCTTATTGCCTCCGAACAATCCCTCGACATCCACGTAAATTTTTTCTATCATTACGTCCATCACGAAATTCTCCAGCTTCATGTGTTCCTCTCCGTCCTTCTCGTAATATTTACCATCCCATTTTGCAGTTACCACGCAATTTGCTGAAATTACGACAACATTAACTAACTAACTTAACTTTAAACATTAACAGTTACTTGTGTTGACTCTAATAACGCCGTTGCTGTTGATTTTAATCATTAAAACGTTTCCATTGCCCTTAAATTCGGAGATCATATAGATTTCGGGAATAAGAAATTCCATCTCGTATATTCCTTTGTCAATATCGAATAGACCATCCCTTAATGTAGAGGCCATGCAACCGTATATTTTAGGATTGATCATATTGATATCCATATTGATGGCACTGTTGTTTCCAAACACCAAATGCGTCTGCTCCACGGTCGCCGGATCTATTGGCCTCAAACCCATCTCTGGAATTCCATTTGCCATACGGCTTAATACATCTGCGAAACTTTCTTGCAGACACTTCAAGAGATTTGGATCATAACGTTTGCAAGTTTTAACAAAATCCGCTGAAATAACAAGAGTAAATATTACAAACAATATTATAAAATAATCTTACGTAGAGTATTTTGTGCCACTACCAACAACGGCAACAATATGAAAATGCTCTGGCTCAACATTTTTTTTTGTAATCAAATTAATTAGTGGTAAAATTTGTAGCCTATTTATACCTGTTTTTTTTCACACTTACTGCAAATTGATCCCATAAATTAAGTAATGCTTTAATTACACCGTTTGTCTTTCATTATGTATCTTAAATAACATATAATCAGTTGTAATTTATTTTCAAGACTGATATAATAATAGTTGAAAAAATATTTTTTTAAGAAAAACAACCACTTTATATTTAATTATATAAATATATAAACACATACTAATTAGTATTAGTTATTATTGTAGATTCATTCAATGGAAACTCTATTTATTTTCATAATCCCGTAGACGAAGGAATTTTTTTATCGGTGTCCGAGATTTAACCAAGAAGAAATTGTCTTTTAATACAATAAATAAGCAAATATTTCTACATTGACAATCTTTACAAGTAATTACGAAAGGACATTTCTTAGCTTATTTACTTTAAACACAATTTCATATTTGCATGAATCCTGCTTAAAAAAAATAGATAAAGAACTTCCTCATTTCAAACCAGTTTTCGTTAACGAATGACAACTGCAAAATGTCTTCAAATTAATCTATGCAATGGAAAAATCAAATCAAATACTAAAAAAACATGAATTTAACAACATAAAAAACATAATAATTCAAAGAATTAGATACAAATTAACCCTTTCCAGTCCAGTGATTCCAATTGGAATCATTACTTTGTAAATATAATTTTGTCTTTCGACGATTAAAACCGTTGAATGCAACTAATGTAATGTAAGATATTTGTTATGATTAAAGAAGTGCTTTTATAAAGATTTGAATAAAATAAAATAAAATTGAAAGAAAAAATGGGGCTGGAAAGAGTTAATAGTAATATTATATATAGATTTGGAATATCTATCAAATAAATAAAGTCTACAGACTAAGAAATAATATTTTTTTTGTTAATAATCTTTTTGGAGAATTGAACTTTGAACTATCAAATTGTAATAAATTTAAAAGAAATGCACAAATGTGAAGATGTTTATTGTTTATTTTAAATATAAATATGTTTCAAGAAGTAATTTGTAAATTACAATTTTCAAATATCGATATTTGTTGACATTTCCATAAAAAAATGTAAATAAATAAATCTAATTGAAATGAAAAATATAAAAAAAAAAGTATTATTTATTTAATTACAGATATGTACATATTATTGAATATGAATTATTCAGGGTGTAAAACATCAAATGGAAAGAGATTGTAAACATTGGTTGCAGCATCATTGAGTATCGTTTTGAGAGTGTCCACGATAACTGGTTTCAGTTCTTCATACAGAGTGTCGATGTTATCATTAATAGCTTTGTTTGTTGTATCACCTAACTCTTTATTATCACCAAACAGGTTCTCAATGTCAATTACGAATTTATCAATTACGCAATCCACGTCGCTGTCTGCCAACTTCCAATATTTTTTATCTTTCTTCTGGTACGAATCGAACTTGTACGAAACCTTGGAATGAACTCCAGCTAAAAAAAACAGATAAAACACATATGGGATTAAAGAAAAATGAAATAACTCGTGATACTTACTCAAGTTTGCACGAAATACACCGTTACTATCGAATTGGAACAGAAGCACTTTTCCGTTAGCTCCAAACTTTGATTCCAAGTAAACGGCTGGTGTGAAAATTTCACCGTTGAAAGTTCCTATATCGAAATCAACTTTAACTGAGGCCAGTTCAGAATCTTGTATTCCGTACAGTTTGACATCATTCAATTGCGCATCCAGATTGACCGATTGTCCATTACCGTTCACAATGCTCAACTTGTCTATGATTACCGGATTGAATGGTCTTATATTCATTTCCGGTATTCCCAGTACACCATGTTGGAACACAATTTTATAAGATTCTTTAATGCATGTCGTTACTTCGGGATCATTGCGATTGCATATTTTTATGTAACTTGCTGAAATTTTAATGATCATTTGATTATTACATACATAAACAATTACAATTTTACTTACGTAACTTTCGAGCCGTTGCGATTATCACAGCGAAGCAAAGGAAGGCGACAAATCTTAAGTGCATGTTTACCATTTGGGAACTGATTCCAAGCAACCGTCGAATTAGCTTTTATGATGTTTGCCTTCCCAATAACCTGTTTTATGTTTATTTCTAAAGTTTTGATCCGCAAAAAAAAAATATCCGCAAAGTAAATTTCCGCTTTTAATGTTTGATTGGTTTTATACTTGTTCCGAATACAACCGCAATTAGAATCTTTGTTAAATCAGGTAGTCTCTGGATTTATATAGCCAACGTGTCATGGTTGGACCCAATACGATGTCAGGGACACGTTTGTAATTGGTAAATAAACACGGCTGAACGACCTCGTGGTTGATAGACATTCTGAAGTAATTCCTCTTTACATAATCAAAACATTTTAAAACATAATATTCAATATTAAATTTAGTATACTATAGTATTAAATAAAGATAACATTAAATTTTTGTTTATAAAAAAAATCAATATATTAAATTTCTTTTCTTATCTCGTTAGTTTATTCATAATTTATTCGCTATGTAGTGTCATGTTTTGATAATTGTAGTGTAGTTTACATGGATTTAATATCTCTGGACATTGTGGATTTACTCGTAGTTATGTAGAATGCTAGAGCAGAAGTTGAAGTTTTTACGATAATAAAGAGTTCCAGTTGCTAAGAACCATAGGTTCTAGATTTGTTACTAGGGTTCTTATGAGTCTAAATATGACTAGGTACTACTAGTGCTGGACTTTTATTTCATAGGAATTAACATAGTGGGAGTACAATATTTGGGAAGGGAATACATGGGCAATTGTATTTAACTTTCCCTGATCATTATGTATGTGGTCGGGGAACCGGGGTAAATTACCCAAAATGGGGTAAAAATGAAAATGAAATTTTTCTAATTTCATCTTACCAAACTCAGAGAGCGGTTCTCTGACTACTTTTCAGATCTTGATGTACAAACTGTGAATTGGGTTGTAGATCCTTTTAAATGTGAAATTAATAACATACCAGAAGAACCTCCAGGTTTGGCAGAGCCAATTCTTGAACTTCCATCCAATACTGTATTCAATTTGAGAACAAAGCAAATCTTGTCGTCTTTTTGGTTGTCAAAGGCTGCAAAGGCTTTCAAAATTGCACATGAGGAGGGGTAAAAAAATTGCTGCCATTTGCAACAACCTACCTTTGTGAATACCTTTGTGAACAAGGCTTTTTCACTGTAATGAACATAAAAACAAAAAAACAGAAATCGATTAAACGCCGAAGACTTTATTCAAATTGCTCTTACATCAAAAAGTCCCAATTTTAAAGTAATTATATCAAACATGAAGCAACATCATGTTTCCAAAACCTGAAAGGGGAAAGTTTTCAATTAATTTTTGTTTGTTCCAATTTAAGAATTTTATTTTGTTTGTCTATTACTATTTGTTACTATTTTCATGTAACTTTTTTTTTTATAAATATGTAAATCCAAATTAATTCAATAAATAATATTTATTTAAAATATACATTGATTGTTTTCTATTCAGAATGGAGAGGGGTAATATGGACTTACGCAATAATATTTTGGGGTAATGGTTAAAAAAGTTCCCCGACCGCTGATTTAGATGGATGTACATATTTGTAGACATTAACGAATTGGCTGGTATGCGTTTTCGAATTTGTATATGACAATAGTCATATTAGTTGTGGAATCTTCTGAAAGTGAAAAAGTACTGAGTAGTTCATACGACAATACAAACAATATTGGATAATAATGGTTGGCCACAAAAGTAGCGCCACTACAGAACTAACGTCATAGCTTAATTTTCAACATGACGGCACCGTCTCAAAAAGACTAGTGGCGCGCTTAGGTAAATACATTTTTCATATTTATTTGAAGATCGTCCGTTCGAGTATTTCGAATTTTAATGCAAACATTTTGGAATTCCTTTATTTGGTTCTTCCTTCCACAGTGTTGACAGCTTTCCTCCACACTTTTTACAAATTTGTAGTTTTTTTGCAATCAGTATGTTAGGGCCAAATAATAGTATATAAATATTAAATATTCCTTTAATTTTAATTGATCCTTTAATTATAAAAATAACAATATTCACAATAAATGAAGCCAAAGAATACTTTAATGAGATAATAATATAGAAATTAATAACTTTACAAATATGTTCATTTTAATGCGTAGAGAATAATTAATTATCAGAATATAAAACAAGAACACTCTATTTACATTATATCGTATTATTTAGGATGTAGTACGTCAAGTGGGAATTTGTCAAAAACATGGGTAACGATATCATTTACAACCGTTTCAATTGTATTGACTATAACCGGTTGCAATTCAATTTGAATGTTTTCGTCAAGAGCTGCTTGCACCGCCTCGCTTAAATCTTTATTATCGGCGAACAACTCTTCCAGATTGATAGCAAAATTGTCAATGATACAATCGAAGTTACTGTTGGCAAGCTTCCAATGCTCTTTACCTTTCTTCTCGTAAGATTCGAAAGTGTATTTCACCTTAGTGCGGACACCAGCTGAAAAGGATGATAATTTAAACACAATAAAAACAATTTTTAGTATTTCAATTCAATTACTCACTCATATTTCCACGGAAAATACCGTTGCCATTAAACTCAAGCAAAAGTATTTTCCCCTTAGCTCCAAAATTAGCTTCCAAGTAAACAGCGGGTGTGAAGATTTCGCAATTGTAAGCACCCGATTCGAAATCAATATCAATCGACTCGAGTGTCGAATCTTTGATTCCGTACAGTTTCACATCAGTCAACTGCGCATCGAGATTTACGCTCCCGCTATTCCCTTCGAGAATACTCAACTTATCCAACAAGATTGGATTGAATGGTCTTATATGCATTTCCGGTATTCCCTTATCGCCGTGACTAAATACAATGCCGAAAGATTCTTTCAAACACGACACGATGTCTGAATTCTTGCGGTCGCAGACTTTAACGTAACTTGCTGCAAAAATAAATTAAAATTTACGTTATCATCAATAGTTATTAACTTACGCAATCCTTTATCCGCTCCATAAGCCGCAGCGGCTAAGCACACTAAAGCAAACAATCTGCAATCCATTGTTATTAGAGACAACTGATTTGATGTCTCCTCTGGACATTACCTTTTATTGGAAATTATTAGCATTCCATAACAACCTGTTTAGTGCTTTTTTTGTCAAATATAGATTGTACATCCAGAAATCTTCTATTTTCAAATAATTAACCTTGACCTTAATAATGAATGGATTCATTTAATTCAAAATTTTAAGCGATTGTAAAAGTCCAAATTTCTAATTAACCAAAAAGCGTTACATTTCGCACACCTCAGTAATTGCCCTAATTGAAATTTAAATGTAATAATAAAAAAGCATATAAAAACCAAAGATTCAGAACATTTACTCATCATTTGTGTATTAACTTCAGTTACGAAATGTTGACTAAAGTGAGCTCTACTTTTATAAATCAAATTTCATTTTTAATTTGTTTCGATTCTTTTTTAGTTAATAGTATTGTTCATATTTTTAAATCATGTGGAATCTGGAAAATATGGAGAACATCAAAATACACCTGGACTTTTTCTGGAAAACAATACAGTAAGTTTATTTAATTTTTTTATTCAGTAATAAAATAAATTTGTTTCTTTCTTATACAGAAATCACATAAAGCAGTTAATAAAGAATATAATAATGAACATAAGAAATTGAGATATCAAACGTTAACTAAAGAACAATTAGAGAGTTATAAAAATAAAGTATCTGAAGAACATGTTTACACCGAGGCTTGGGAAACGGCCAAAAATAATATAAACTATTTGCAAATCCTCAAAGACCTAAATATTCCGAAAGACATGTACGAACCATTCATGATTTGTATCAATAACAACGCTGCAAAACACGAATTACCATCGCCTTATTCTAACGTAATTGGTTCAGGACTTCAGAACACGGAAAATTACAAGGAATATGAAGAAAAACAGTTGAAAAACGAAGACAAGTTCACTATTGCTGATACATATAAAAATAAACAAATTAAGGAAACAGCAACAAATATTTACGTTCCACAATATGGAGAAAATGAAGAAATCGGTTACGAAAATGCGAATAAATTTTATGATTCACAAATCAGACAACGTCAGAGAATTGACAATGCAGAAAACCAAAGATATCAAGATTTTATTGGTAATAACAAATTAAAACATGAAACAACTAATATTCGTCAAGAAGGCGTAAGTAAAGTGAAAATTGATCATCTTAATATAGAAAACGAACGTACTAATGTAAATTTTGCAATTAAACCAAGTAGTAATCAATATTTTTATAATTATGTACCAGACGTAAGTAATGTTAAAGATAGCCAAGAATCTACTCAAGACACTGGAGATACAATTAGTCCTTACAAATTAACTCAATTTAAACAAACTGAGATGAAAGATGTTAAAGATGTTAAAAGCGAATATCCAGAAAGTTATCAATTATATTACAGTTATATATCGCCAATGGATGATCAGTTTGAAGAAACTTTAGAAAATGATAAAAATCCTGAAATTTCAAGAGATGTTAAGATTCAAAAAGAATTTAAAGCAAATCAAAAAGACATTTCAACTCATGTTAAACAACATTCACGAGATCAGTTGAGTAATGAGGAGAAACAAACAATTATGGAAAATGTCGAAGCAGTTGACCCTGTATCGAAAAACAAAAATAATGTATATAAACTTATTAGAGAAATTATAGTTAAACACAAGAATCCACATGGATCTCAAATAAATGAAAATATTAAACATAAATTATCTTCAAATAATTTGGAAATAAATAATAATGATGATGATAAAAACAATAATAATTATAATATAGATATTGTTGAAGGTCCACGTAAACTAGTCTATGAACTTGAAGCAGAAAATTATTCGAAAAATAATCATAAAAATCGAGAAATTAATTACAACCTTGAAAATGCACGTTCACAATATAAAAACAATCCAAGAGATCAATATGAGGAAATTATGAAATCGGAATCACTTGAAAATAACAACAATAATTCCGATAGTGAATCAAACAGTTATGTGTTTTTTTATAGAAATATTGTAGGAGATAAACAAGCTCCAATGGAATACAACAATAAATATCAGACTGAGAAAAAAGAAAGTGATTTATCATTGGACAATGGGAATTACTTTGAAAATGAAGAATATTTGGATGATAATAATACTCCACAACCAAATTTGAACCAAAGTCATGATTATGATCAAGTATCAAAATATGATGAAATAAAGACACATAATTCAAATGCAAAGAATGAGATTAACGCACAATTTGATGAAACTTTATCTTCCAAATATAAGAACAAGAAAAACCAAGAATCTACTAGTCAAAATCATGAATTTGTAATTGATGGTCAATACAATTTTGATCAAAAATCGTCACAAGGAATTAAAGAAAGTAATAATTATTATTTGGAAACGGAATTAGCTGAAAGATTTAAAGTGAAAAAGCCGATAAATGAAATTAATTATAAACAGCAAGAAGTGATTAATAACAAAGTCAAATCAAGTAATTTTAAAGTAAATACTCGAGAAATATTAACAAATTTTACTCCAAATGATTTTATATACGAAGACCGGATTTCTGGTACAAATTACAAACTTGTTACGGATCACAAGTACGAAAATAAATCAACACATCTAATCAATAATGTTGAAACAGTTGAAAATAAAACAACGATCAAATCTTTGAGAGAATTACCAGTAAGATCATATAAAACAGATTTAAATAATCAATATCTGAAACCAAGTTTATTACTGCAAAAGACAATTTTAAAATCTCAACCTTCCACTGATACTTATCAATATATTTATAATTTGAGCCCAAATCCAACAACTTTTGGACAATATAATGAAGAATACAATTTGGATTTAAAATCACATGAAACAGATTTGCTAAATCAAGATACTCTGAAATCGCCTATAACAAATGAAGGACCAGAGTCAAGTTTAGTTGAAAGTTCTAAAATTGAATTATCAGAAATGTATTCACAAGAAAATGAATCAATTAAAAATAATATAATTAGACAAAATCAAAGAAATAACATTAATCGTATGAAGCACCGAAAGCCACTTAATAACAAAGATACTTCTTTGAATAATGACGATATTCAATTACATAATCATTACAATTATGAAGCTGGAGAACAAAATACAGATAATATTAAAGTCGTAGACAATAACGTACCGATTCATCCAAGAAATGTGCAAAGAAGGAGAAAACTTAGGAGAAGAATTAGGTATCAAAGCAAACAGAGCCAAGGTAAAGGTCAACGACAAAATATAACAAAACAAATGATTGAAGGTTCTTCAATTCCGAAGCCTCGATCCACGAGAATTAAGCATACTCAAAATACGGTTAGAGATGCAACAACTGATGATGAAATAAACACATTAGCTGAAGTGACTACAATTAGTACATTATCTGAACAATTTGCTGAATTTGGGAAGAAGTTAGTTCCCAGAGAGAAGTCCCAAACTAAGTACCAACCTGATGAAAATAATAATAAAAGAAATCGTCAACGAATCAGACCAGAAAGAATAATTTCTTATTAAATTGGTTTGAAAGCCAGAATTAAAAGTATAATTATTTACATTTTAATTAATTCTGTATGTAAATATTTATATTATTTTTTGTCAATACAGATTGTTATTATTATAACTAAATTATTTTAATAAATATATAAAATAAAATGTTTTAAAGTAAAAAAAAAACTTTAATTAAATAAATGTATGAACAAATCAATTATTTTGAAACAATCCTAATATTTCCTATAGTTTCATGAATCATATTCAATCTATCCCTGATTTTCGTCAAACGATCCTCATTTTCATTGGAATGAATAACAACATCAGTGTGATCTTCGGTGGGCATTTCAGTTGGTTCTAAAATGCTCTTAACCACGTACTCTATTTGCATAATAACATCATCGGAGACAAACCTAGTGCTATTATCTATCGGATCCTTTCCACTAAAAAATACGTGGTTCGCTCTAAGTTTTTCACTTTTAGGTTTCATCATGGCTAAAGTAATCCTAGCCATTAATTTCATTTTATCCTCCACGATTTCCTTTCTCATAGCTTTATTCGACAACATCTTAAAATCCTTATCCAGTTTAATAATAGATATCGCGACGAGTCTCATAACTAGCATTTTATCATTGGTCATGGTGAAACAATCTGCGTATCTTTTGCAATACTCTTTGGGAGTAACTTTCTCCTCCTCAAACTCATCCGAGTTGTTGTCATCATTGTCGTTGCCGGCTCTCAATCTTAAATTGATATTCTGTCGTTTACACACCTCCCTGTAATAAACAGACTCATCTTTTATATGATCTAATATAGTGTACTGCAGAGAACGATTGGAAAAATAAATTTTTGATTCCTCAAAACCGATTATAATAATCGTGCAGTAGATCGTGGTGAAGAAAACCGAAGTTATCATGAAAATGGAATAAACCAAATATATGGTGGAACCATACGTAGACAATCCTTCGTGGTCAAAATGATCGAAAAAGTTCAGAGAAATCAAGAACAAAGTCGTGATTGTTTGTGGAACAGTCTTGAACAATTCGTAGCTATCTCCAAACATTACATGCAGATATAAAGCAAACATGATATAAATAAAACAATGATAAATCAAGATAATAAATATATCCAAAGCCATTCGTCTTATTGTCCTTTCCATGATTTGAAATACTTTCGCAAAACGAAGAAACTTCCACAAACGTATCGTCGCCAGCGCCAAGAGTGTTGCAGTTATAAAAACATTAGCTCGACCCACCATCACCAGTGGGAAATAATTCACGAAATGATTATTATTCGATGTGCTAAGTTCATTCATAAGCCTCTTTATGATTTTGTGCCGGTAGAAAAACAGCAATATCATGATGACACCTAATATAAATAGAATTATATCGAAAATGTGCCAAAAATCTTTGAAGAATCGTTTCTTCTCTTTCACAAATAACACAATGCTGCGCCCGATCATTATGATAATAGTAATTATAAACAGTAAACAGCAAATAGTTACAATGATTTGTATAAACTTGGTAGCATACAAAAGGCGTACGGTGTAAACCTACAAAAAAAAATCAACTATTAATACTACAACTATTTTTTTTTGTTACATACTTCTTCTGAAGCCACAATGCGTCCAGACAAATCCCTCTCAATTAACACTTGAACCATGTTAAAAATGTTATAGTTTACATTGTACGTCCAAAAATCTATTATCAAAACTTTCGTGTTTATATCGATCCAGTTTGCTCTCTTTAAGTGAGCTATTAGGTAATACGTGTTGTATATTGTTCTTCCCAGATTTTGGACGTAACCAGTTCCGTCGTATAAACCAAGTTTACCTGTAACAGTTAATTTTTCTATCGAATCACAAGATTGATTAACAAATATTACCTAGAGATATTGTGTTGTTTGCGCCATCATCGTATTTCCATAAACGAAACGTGGGATTATCGTTGCTGCATAAAATCGGCAACAGATCCAATGGGGAATATCGTTCGCACACTTGTTTCCTACGTTGTTGCCGCAATTTAACTACACCCAATATCTTTGTATTGAAATCAATCATTTGGCCACCATCCTTCAAGAAGAACTTCCCGTACCAATGAACTGGATGTATATTTTGCACCAAGGTTTTATTCAAATAATCATAAATGCTACGATACGCTCGAAATGAACTTAAATACTGATTCGCTCTATATAACACAACTTACTCTTGAATTGCTTTGATTCTTTTCAACGAAAAATCGTAGTACTCGTTACCATCGAAATGCGAATCCTCGGTAATCTCCACAAGACTACCTTGCATCATATTGTACATCGATTTACTGCTCAAATAATCTAAATCACTGTAACCAGTGAACGACACCACATACAGTATTAACAAGTAAATCAGAAAAATACAAAAATCGTGGAACAATCTCGTCACTTCCCATCGACTGTTTTCCAGCAATGCCATTTTCTGAAAACGCAAACTGCAAACAACAAATTTAAATAAAATAAATATCACACCTTCCACAGATCCAGCTCCCATCGTCGATAATGAGCTTGGAAATACGGCCTTAGCAGAGTTTCACCAAACAATTTAAAGAGAGTTTTACGCTGCATCTCGATTTCCCTCAAAATCCCATTGAAATCATAATAAGTCTTCGTCACCTTTCAAACATAATATAAAAAAAATGTAGCTTGTTTAATCATCGCATGAAATTTACCTTGGAAAATCTGTGCATTAATATATTGTAAACGATCAGATAGATATTTTCAAATATGAAAATACTCATGACAATCGACGAGTAAGTGCTGAATATCCAATAGAAAGCTGTGTTTTTTGTTATGAAATATCCAAATACCAAGAGGTAGGTCATGCACAGTGCAATCCAAGTAATAAGGATACACCACACCAGCTTTGTAATGATAACTGGATATCTTTTATCCACGTTAAAAAACGAATACATGTCAACCCTGTTGTAAGAATTCCTTAAACGCATAAAGCTCAAGTTTAGTTTCGTACAAATATAACATAATTACCTGAAGAAATATACCATTGGTAAATTGATGGTACAAGTGATTAAACTGATGCTGGTAGGAATTAGGATTAAATCAAAATCAAAGTTGAACTCGCCGTGTCCAAAAGAATCGGATGTAGACAACGTTGGTGGGGATAACAAAAACATCCCGAATGTATAAGTTGTCATGATCATTGACAATAGTACTGTGAGTCTCTGCGGATAGGACAGAAAATGATCGTGAGACCTGCGTAAACAAATATATTATTTAAACTTTTGTTTATGATTTACTATGTACTTTGCAAATATATTCCAAGTATGTTCTCCATCCACGTAAAATCGAACTCGCTTATGTAAATTACTTATAGTATTCCTAATTTCCTTAACTTTCGCAGGTACAGTATATTCGATTGATCTCTCGTCTCGCAATGAAAACCACTTATCCACTTGAAAGTTCCATTCCTTGTGTGTTTGCAAATCGATTACAAAAATTTCCTCGCAATACCTGAATATCACAATTAAATAAACGTGATCTCATTATAATCTTATTAAAATAAACCATGTGGGACGAATTCCTACGCCATCGAACCAAATTTGCATGTACTTAATTTCTCCTAAATGTTTTTCGCACGTCAAAACTAACCAGTCTTCGCCACCTCTCTGCAGCAACATTTTATTCGGATCCGGGTAATTCAATACGTGCGCCTAAAAACGAAAATTTTATAAAATGTTTTCATTGATAATTCCAATTGATTAATACTAAAGTAGCGCAGTTTTCAGCGAACAGTTGTATCATAACGTTCGAGGTAGTTCCAGCCGAACTGATGTTACCAGTTTTTACAACCAAAAGATATCCGTATCGGTCATTTTTCAAGTTATCACTTAAAAATATTATTTTATCCTAAAAATAATCAAATAATTTCATTAATTAAATTCACAATATTCATGCAAACCTTATGCACAGACGACTTTGATCTCATGTCAGAGAAGCCAAGAGCAATGCAGTATAAGAAGAAAACAACGGCAACATGAATAAAAATGATGAAGGTTGTGTCTTTCTTTATTTTGAAACTTATCTTTGAAACTGTGCTCAATTTAGTTTTCAAGTTGCTACTCCTTGCACCAAACAGTGAGTTGTGAGTGCAATCGCACTTGATTTTTGTTGCTTCCGGCATCATTGTGATCTAAAACCTCGAACCTGTAAATTATCTATAAACTATTACTATTTACCTTGCAATCAGCATCGATCCAATTATGTACATGTTTATCGTACATCAGACATTCTTGTTTAACAAAACCAACAGTGTATGAAAGTGAAACATTTCCAACGTCACTCTAAAAAAATAAATATGTAAAACCTTAAAATTAAATTAACTTTATATACCTGAATCATCTTTGGATGAGGTAATATTGATAAATATATAAATCTGTCGTACAATTTATTCAGTTTATAAGGGCATTGTATCTGGAAAGTTCGATTATTCTTCCCATCGACGGTGTAATTAAGTTTGCGAAAATCAGCTAAAGTCGTTCGCCTATTGTTCGTGAAAGTTATCTAAAAGAGATGTTAATTTGAATTTAGATGGAAACGATTGCATAATATACCAATAGCGTTTGATCTTCAGGCATACTGAAGAAATCCACGAAACACACACTATCCTTCGGCAAATACATTCTGTGTACATTAAATCCATTGTATTGCATATCTGGATCCTTCCAAGACGATACATTAGATATTGTTGAGAAGCTAAATGTTAACTTCTCGATCTTCAAATCTATCAAAGGAAGTATTATTGAAATGCTGGCTTCCACCGGAGTCATGGTATGTCCATCCATAACAGCCACTTCCACAATTCCTGTTGAAATATTCTGACTGGTCGTGAGGGCGTCCCCAGAATAAGATGCAACCTATAAACATATTATTCAGTAGCTAAAATAGACAATAAATTAATTTCTTACATGTACAGTCAAAGACCTATCTTCAACAGCTTTGGAAACACTGTTAATAGAAACAACAGCCTCTCCAATCTCAATTTTCTTTTTATGAACTAATTTCCCTAATTGATTAAACACGATAATTTTACTATTGTTGTTTGTCTTTTCACGTTCTTCCCCATCTGTTAGTGTTAAACCTGTGACTTTCGACGATTCTAACAGTGTTTCAATTGCATCCTCCTTTACGTCGTTCAGCTGAAAACGACAAAATTATCATGTTGAAGTGAACTTTCTATCATAGATTCTCACTTCTGCATTAACAATACGTTCTTCGTAATTCGCATAGTCTTCTTTCACCGTCGGCTCGCTGACCACTTCAGCCGGATCTGTTACGCCAAAAATAAACTCTTCCTCTTCTGATTCCTCTAAAATCACATCAGCGCATTTCCTCACTTCCCTAAATCAAAACACAAATTACAACATTATAATAATAGTTTAGATGATTATAACTCGTTGATGATTTCTATAGCATCCTCTTTAATGTTAACATAATTGGAAGCCGCAAGATCGGAGTATTGGTTCTTCGCAATCTGCTTGCACATTTTTCCAAGATCCGTGGAAAACATATCATAGTGCTTACTGTGTTGAAAAATTGGCAAAATACTAGCAATTTGTTTGTAGCTGTAAATACTGTCGACAGAAATCTGCAAAAGTATTTGTAAGAAAGAAATAAATTTACCAATTAACAATATGCGTTACTTTATTTAAACTGTTGATGATATTTTTATACGCATTTCCTACAACTTTGTCAGACAGTTTCGAATCTATCATATCCAATATTAAGCTTTGCGCTAATTGTACGGCTCTAGAATAATCGCCTTGCTCGCAATTCTGATCGATATTATCCAGAAAGGCAGAAATTTCCGTTTCCTTAATGTCTTTTGATTCAATCTGAAACGAAAATGTTAATTTAAAAATCTTATTAAATCTTAAAGTCTACTTTAATCTTTGGCAAATCGATTTTGTAATTTGAACCGTCCATATCGGTTCCCACGATCTGTATGAGCTGCAACGGTTGATTCTTTATAGCACCAATAATCAACGAAAATTCGGTATAAGCCGTATCCAAGAGTAAGCTACCTGAATAAAAGTAATCTGATTTTATATAACTACTATTAATAGATAATTTATATATTACTTAAATTATTTTTCTCTTTCACTTGAAACACGCTATATCTGTGCGGATACATCTTAATTTCTTTCGTATCCTTGTGAGTGCAGGTGACTTGAAACACAGTAACAGAGGAGATTCCTTCCCTAGGTTGAATATCGCATGCAGGCGATTTTAGCGCAACCTGCGTTCTCAATTCGTATAAACCCTGATAACGAACTTCCAGATTCGTTCCCATTACGTAATAAACTTTTCCATAGTCCAAGCTATCTTTTGGAATGTAAAGATCTACCAAGTTTTCAGTCTTTAATCCCGAAATCTGCTGCGATTCCTTTCCCTTTATGAAAACCTTAAATTTCGGTGGAATCTCAGCAGGAAATCTCTCACATTTCAGTGTGCAACTAAATCTCAAGTGTGTAAGGACTTTAACATTCGTTAATCTCCTAGACGTTACATCGCAATTCTTTAAACATCTGTGAGAAGTAACTGTTAGTAAATTTAATTTATTTAATATTTGCACTTACTCGAAGATTACTTGCGTTGTCAAGTTATTCACAAAACTGACGATTTGCGTTCGTTTCAAAGTGGTATCTTCATATTTAACATTAGCCGTATATTTTATGGTAGTGTAACAACCCAAGGCAGGTAATTTAATAATCAGTTTAAGACCTGAAATTATGTAATAATCGAAACGCTTACATATCGTAATGTTAAATTTACCTTTGACATCGGTCGGACAATCTGCAAGCTTACACATCTCGGACTTAACGCGATTGCAAACATTAGTAAACATGCTATCAATTGGATGGCGTGTATCAAAATTTTTGCTTTTCGCAATGGTAATCTCGTAATTTTTACTTTCGACATATTTTATGGGACCTTCCGGGAATATGATTATAGGAGGTTCTGTCATAAATTTGAGAGTGCACTACAACAAATCTACAATATTTACAATTAACATAAAATCCTACCTACTATACCTTTTCATTCAAACTTTTCGCTCCTCTTTTTACCTCGACAGATAACGTAAATTTACTAGAATAACTAATCTTGTTTGGTGGTATCATCAGAACTGTCTTTGACTTATAATCATTTGTATAATCTAAAAGATCGTTTGTCTCTGTAAATACACTTACTTAATCAATATACAGTAATATCATAAGATAAGTATTCATTCACCAAGGTCCTGTAATTTCCATGAAATCAATAACTTTTCTTTAGCACATTGTCCCTTAATATCCAATCTTTCGTAATACAGGAAATATGTATATCTGATGTTTTCCTCATCTTTTTTACTGGATTAATAAAAAAAGTAATAATTTTAAGTCAGTTCTTTTTGTACTACAAATTATATATAATCAAGGTGCATGTATATATCACTTGTTTTTATTGCACTTGTTTGTCTACTTTGATTTACTGTTATGTAACAGAAGCATTACGAAAATGGTAATAGAGGAATTGAATGTATATACCATTAATTCCAATGGGAAACATCATTGTTCTATTAACATTTAAGTTATGTAACCGCAATAACATGGCTAGTTCATGCGTCTATTGCTTCTGTTATTATTATGGAAAACCCCTTGAAATTTACGTAATTAATCTTTATTATTTATGAGACATATTCAATCATAAACATTAATTACTAAATCGTTGTTTACAAATAATGTTTAACTATAAATGTTACTTTGTCTTTTTGTCAATAATATAATTAATACCAGTATTTTTTTGTTTAATAAAATGTTTAAATGAATACCAGTTTTCCAATTGTATTTTAAGTTCATTTTTGCATTCCTCTCGTTTCTTTCGAATGATCGGAAAATCTATAACAAGTAGATTTGTAAATTAAATGTGGTTCGTTCTTGATGTCTCACCCATAGAAGTATTTTGCGCGGAAAACTCCGAAGCAGGCAGAAGTAACCAAAAGAAGAAAAACCACATTATCCAGTCACTTAATACAAATCGGAATGACATACATACGTTTTGTTTTAAACGTATTTGTTTTTTTCAAACTTCTATGATCGTAATATATTTAAAACAATATTTATTTAATATAAGTACATAATATAAAACTGGTAACAAATTCAAATATATAAAAGAAAAGAAAACAAACAAATAATATAAATACTTTGTGTTTAGTTTGACTAAATCTAGAAAGGACCTTCAGCGTGAAATCCCTCGTGAGGATGCGAATCGTAATGGACTAATTTTAATTTGCCGTGCGTATCGAAATAGCCGTAATGCCCTTTAACGTAACCATCTTTATCTCGCTGCTCGTACCTAAATTGGCGATTATGCCTAAAAAAATGAATACATAATTTGAGAATTAAATTCTAAATTAAACATAAAACGAGTTAGTGAAAGTTAACGGAAATGATTCGAAAATATTAATGAGTTGTTATGAGTGTAAATGAGTGTTTACCCTTTTCCGGTATCATAGCCCCATTTGTACGATTTTGGGCCATCATGACCGTGTATTTGAAACTCTACACGTTGCCCTTTAGAAGGTTCAGCAAAGTTTAATGAAGATGAAGATGAAGAAGATGCGGATGAAATTGGTTCTTTTACCTCTTTCACCAGCCTCTGATTTTGGGCTTTTTCATAATTGTAATTCTTCTTGTCCTCTGACTTGGGATTGTACAAGATTTCTGAAAGGATATTCGCCGAAGGTTTTTCGGTGTCGTAGTAATAGATGGGATCATTGTTCGGATTCCAAGCGGTTTCGCTGGGTGGTGTTAAGGTCAACGAAATATCTTTCTGCTTGGAAAGAATTTCTTCGTCCTTGGGTTTTGCTAATAAAGGCTTAATTTTTTCTACGACGTCCTTGTTGTATTTTTTTGGATAAACGTTCGTCGCAGTGTTTTCCTCTGTCCCATAATAGAGATTAGGATCTTTGTTTGGATTCCAGGCTTCTGCGTTAGGAGGTGCTAACTCGTCACCATCTTCTCCTTCGTTAGGGATAGGTAGGTAACTATCGAAGACAGGCGGATCCTCCTCTTTGGGCAACTGAAGTTTAGCGGAAAGCACGTATTCCGGTGTTTGAAGATCTTTGGATGGTACACGGTGAGCGAGGGCGGACATGCACACCGCCAATAAAAATAGCTGACAAAAGAAAATATATAATTTTTTAAAGTTTATCTTGCTTTCACTTGAACGGAAAGAAATGAAATGCATTTCTTTCCATTTATTACTGGAGTAAAGTCTACTTTCTCTCTAATTGGTTCAATAGACATACGTATATGAAAATTATGAATCTCTTAAAAAGTGAAATGAAGTTATTACATGTTTAACTTACGGATTTAACAACGATCATTTTAGACTTTGCTACGCGAAGAACTCTTTTGCAGTTTTGGTTTTACTTTCGTCCGCGCTCGACATTTATAGTTTCTTCAGCATTTCTCTCCCCCATTCCAACTCAATACGTCACACTATGATAGACAATCTTTATTGTTCAGAAGAAGCTAACAAATCACGCGGCTTAATTCACCTCCACTCTTTCATTATTATTTTTTTTTTGTATTATTATTATTTTGTTCAAACGATTTGTTGTTGTTGCTGTTTCTTTCTTCTGTTCTGTTGTGATTACATTTAACTTCTGATGATGTGCGCGAGTGCATTGTGTACGAGTAAGGAGTGTGTTTTATTATTTACAATGTCAAGCTAATTACGTAGTCTCTGACCAAACTTCCTCCTTCATACGGCGCAGTTTATTTCCAACTATGTAAGATCATTCATTACATTATGCATTTTCTTTGTGCCCATTAATTAATACAAATAGAGAAAAACTGATTTGGCATTGCCATAAAACATCGTACTTTAAACCGAATGGAAATGCTGTAATCATGCACCTTGTGGATTAAGCCGTATGTTTTTCACTCTTTGTTTCCGAGACCGAAATTAAAAAGTCCGCTTTTCGTTCTAAAAATAACAACGTAATTTCTATGTCTATGACTTTCGCTTTTATCCAAAAGAAATTTGCGGTCGCAGACCATTTACTAAATCAATTCTGCACTATTCATCTGGAATACATTATATCATATGAGTTATTGATACATATCGGATGCTAATTTATTTACTTTCTTCTATTCAAACAACAACAAAACAAATTTATAATAGAGTATTAACCTTTTGATTTCTAGTTGTAAATAATTATATTCATTCAAATGTCATACGCATAAATTGCATAACTATTAAATATATTATAGAATTTTATTAAATTTAGTCCATTTACATAGTAAAACGAAAGAAATAAGATATTAAAATTCAGTCATTCCAATAAAATCATTAATAAATCGATTATTTATTAAAATAATTTCATTCAAATTATTAATAGAAATCTATGATTTAAAATTTCCTGTTTCAAATTGAAACTTCTTTTTTTCTATGTTATAAATATACAAATATATATTCTTTACAGTAGAAAGTGCTAGACATTATTATGTCATTTCGTATCAAATTTAGCGATTTTTTTTTATTTCTAAATTAGTCACTCAAGATATTCCAGATTTGTGGATTATAACTTATGTAAAATCATCTCGGAAGCATACGTTACATCATAGCAAAAAAAAAGGTCATCGCAAATATTTAAATTTGTGTTTAGACCATAACAATTATATAACTTTATAGAATATATTGTATTCAAATTGAAAAAGATGTAACTATTAAATGTTTTCAATGAGTTATTTTGTTGTGTCCAACCACTTTATTATTAATTATCGATATAAATGTTAATAAGTACTATGTGTACTCTGTATCAATAAGAACAATCTTATGGAAAGTTTACACGAACATCAAACAGGCTTATTGCACTTGTAAACATCTGCATAGGACAATAAAACCCTTTTGGAGAAACTCTTCGGTTTCTCATACTTTGCTACAACCCTCGAACACATCACCAAGATATAAGTAGGTTCGTTGGAAAGGTGAGACATTCAGCTTTCATACAAGTGATCTATGATGCAATTGTCTTAATGGGTTGTCGAGCAATTCACGAAAGACTGAAAATCTAACCTAACCAGCCTAACCTAATTTCTGCAGCTCATAGCAGGCGACTCCATGATAGTACGAAGATCTAAGTAGGCTCGTTCGAAAGGTGAGACATTCAGCTTTCATACAAGTGATACATGATGTAATTATCTTAAGGGGTTGTCGAGGAATTCATGAAAGACTGAAAATCTAACCTAACCTAATTTCTGCAGCTCATAGCTGGCGATTCTTACAGTTAGTAAGGAAGGGTTGTTACCAGTTGGGCAGTTAACTATAAAAACTATGCCACCCACAATTAACCTCCACAAACAATTGTAAGATTTGTCACCCTTTGGATCTTACCGACAGCGACTTTGATGTACATGCAGAAAAAAGTTGTTTTTATTTTTTTATTATTGATACAAATATATATTACAAAATATTGCAAAGTAGAATAATATTGATTGCGATATTTCCAAACTATTAAGTAAATTTATAAGTGTAAAATTTAATTAGAATCAAAGGAGAAATGTTGTTTTAATTAAAACTTGAAAATGTTTTTCGACAATAACTAAACTTGTCTTTTAATTAGCAATCATTAATTTTACTATTTACTGTTAACGAAAAAAATAATAATTAGCTATTGTTCTCATTCTGCGCATTTTTCTTTAAATAATTATATATCTGAACATAACATCTACGAAATACGTATATATAAATTTTATAAGCAATTACGCATTTCTCAGTGTGAATTATATTTGTACAAATTCGTACCACACGAAGAACAAAGAATATACGTTTTGAATCAATTCCTCTCGGATATGAAAAAGCAATTAGAAAAAAAGTTAGAAGCTTATTACGGTTTTTAAAGTATCAAAAGAACGCATTTGCCAATGAGTTTAGTCAACTGAAGCAAACGTCCACTTTCTATGAATATGCTCCTTTTTTTTTTACCAAAGTGAAAAACGTTAAAGAATTGTACAAAAACAACAGAATTAAATTCCAGTGTTAAGTAAACAAGTTCATTTACTTCGTTCGATGTGTATTTATGAACTACGTAATAGAATTGAGAGAAAGAAAGAAAAAGTTGATAGTACTTGAGGAAATATATATTTTTTTTAAATCACTAAACTTCCTTATTCAAATATCAAGGATGTTCACGATCGCGATTCAAATTTCAAATGTAATTAGTTTATTATTCAATTATATTTACTATTTTGTTGCTTCTTTTCTTTTCGAGTTTGCAGCTTTGCGTGTAATTACGCAAACAAACATATACTAAAGATTAAGCCAAGGTTAATAACAATAAACGGATACAAGTGTATAATGCAAAAACTATATTTTAAACGATCGAATATAACAAATATCATTTCTTATTTTGGAAAAAGAACGTCGAATGGATAACCATCCATTATGTTCTTTACTGGATTTCTGACGATCGCTTTGATTGCATCAACAATGATCGGCCTCAGTTCGTTATAAAGATCGTGAATGTTTTCATTGATAACTTTGTTTGTGTTATCAGTGAGCGCCTGATCTTTGAACAAATTACTTAAATTAAAGTTTAAAGTTTTAATATCCACTGTTAACTCGGTTATTTCTGTTTTCAAGTATTCTTTTCCATTGTTTTCGATGACTTCCGAATCAAGTTTGGCGACCACATTAACGTCAGCTAGAAAATTATGAAATATTACAAAACGAAAAAAATAAACATAATGTATATTAATAAACTTACTCAAGTTAGTTGTCATTATTCCATTACTATCCAGTTTAATTAACAAAACTTGTCCTGTTCCTTTGTAATCGGCATGGAAATATAAGTCAGGCAGAAAGATATGTAATTCCACGTCCTTTTTGTCGGTGTCGATTAAGACTTTAGTTACTTTTGCGTTGATTACCCCATACACTTTAACATTTGTCAACTGAGCGTCCAAATTTAGAGATGTTCCATTTCCATAATTGATATTTAATTTATCAATT
This sequence comes from Nicrophorus vespilloides, assembly GCF_001412225.1. Classification (NCBI taxonomy): domain Eukaryota; kingdom Metazoa; phylum Arthropoda; class Insecta; order Coleoptera; family Silphidae; genus Nicrophorus; species Nicrophorus vespilloides. Next base: position 144,414 of record NW_017097500.1, on the reverse strand, counting down.
ACCACCGGATCTATAGCCCTCAACTTCATCTCTGGGATACCATTTCCTAAACGCGATACGATATCATTGAAGGAATCTTTGAAACATTCGTTTAAAGTAACCGGATCCCATTTGCAGATCTTCACGAAATCAGCTGAAAGATCGAGAAAATCAGACAATATTGAAAATTATATTTTTTATAACTCACGCAGCTTCTTCTCTGCATTTGCAGTGGCGACGATCAGGACCAAATAGATTACTTTAAGCAACATGTTGGATACTTCAATATACTTGCAAAATGCATCCCCTTTATATATAATTCGCTTTATTGGTGGGGACCGTCCGAAACTGGTTTAAGATATCTCAAAATTTGGCAATCTAATGATTGAAAAACAAGTATTTGAAAGCAAGTAGAATTATTTAGAATTTTAATTGCTACTTTAATTGATTCCATTGTATTATATTATTTTGTTAAGCATCTCGATTTCCTTGGAATTCCGTGTCATATTCGTTTTGTTTTTTTGACGTTAACGTTATTTTGTAATGAGTTTTTGTACCAAACGGTTTTCATTTTAAAGTTATCGATAAATTACTAAAAAAATGGGCGACGGCCCCAGTAGAAGAAACACTCCGCGCAAAGTAAGTTATATTAATAATTTTATTTAACTGTATAGTATTAATTATCTATGCACTGACCAGAGTACGTTAAGGACGAGATCACGAAGCATAAAATACACCCACAAGAATCCATACATCAATTTTCTAATCGAATACAAATCTGTAAGTTTTTTCTTTCTTCATACTTTTTTTATTAAAACAATTCATTATCACAACAAAATGTAACATATATTTTATAACGTGTAGCTACCAGAAAATAAATCGAAAAACGTAAGGGAAGTATTCAAATGTGCTGGAAGTAAATGGAAGTTGTTAAGTGATCGCGAAAAGTCCCCTTATGTGAAGGCAGCTTTGGCGATCCGCAATAAATTGAATAGGGATAAGAAACATAGTGAACCAAATAAAAGAGAACCACACGGAAAAGTGAGTACAGCGATAATAGTTATAGAATGGTATTGGATTTGAAAAATGATTTCAGCAACCTATGAATGAACCTTTGATGCCACCGAGAACCAAAGAACAAGCTTGTCCAAAATGCGGAGAGAGACATAGCGGAAAATGCTACAGACGCCGGGATGTGTGGAAATTGAAAAAGACTGAAAGTTCAAATTCGAGTAAAACTAGTGCTGTCTCAGAGGAAACAGGTAATGACATTGTATAAATGCGATTCGTGTGAAAAATATTGATTGTTGTGTTGCAGATAGTGTAACAACACCATCAGGAGTTACAAAGACCAGAACTACATTATTCGATTCCGTTTCGTCAGTAACTACATTTTAATATTTATTTTTGAAACAACAATAGGAATAAATCATTTGTTACCACGGTGTGCATTTATCGATTGGGTTCATTCTACTTCCGTGTGGACATTTGAAGTCTGCAGCAAACATTGGGATGTTTCTCAAAGGTCCGTTAACTCTAAATTTGCTAGGTGCGTGCACGTCCGTCAGAAGCGAGAACTTTAGAGACTCGGGTCTTTCATTTGCGCACCAAATGTTAGCTAATGATAACCAATACATTTGTTTGTCCGTGTAATTCAGTCCGGGTAGTTTCATGTCCGGCCCATACTTTCGCATCCATCTGATGTAACCGATGTACGACGTTTTCGCTCCGCCGAAATCTGCAATGTTTTCATTCACGGTCAGCTCTCCGTTGATCTACAATAAAAACTTATAAAATAATTGGTTTCGTTATATAAATAGATTTTTAACCTTAGAACCATTGATTGTATAACTGCTGTATTGATTTATGATACAATCCTTCTTTTCTTGAAAGATTTGCTCAGCTTCTTTGGACCACCAATTGATCAAATTTCCAGCTTTATCGAACTGATGTCCTAAACCATCGAATCCATGCGATATCTCATGTCCTATAACGCTTCCAATCGCACCGTAATTCACGTACATAGGGAAATGCGAATTGAAGTAATTTCCCTGCAAAATCGCCGCTGGTACGACTTCGGAAAAGTTAAGATTATTACATCATTCTTTATACAATTTAAATTTCAGTATATAATAAATCATCATACAACTCGATACTCTCATAATACGGTTTCCATATAACGAAAATGTGAAAAAGATTGCATTGACAATTTCAATTTGAATAATGTTTTCATAAAACGTGTCATAAATTATGTAATTATGAGTTTCTTATTTCATATTACTCGGTATCGCGTTGACTGTAATTTGCTTTTAAGTTATCTATAATCTCTGTTTTATAAAGCAATAATTACTTATGCTATTTCGATCAATCTTGTAGTATGCGTTTGCCTCTGCAGCGCCCCTTTGTTCTAGCCAAGAGCTTCTATCGACCGGTCTATTCAACATACGAAAATCGAAATCTCTCTGAAATGCCATTTTTTTCAGATTAAGCAGCAAAAAATCGTCAGCATCCTGATCCAGCTATAAAGAAAATGCAAATGTATTATTGAACATTTCCTAACAAAGCATTACCTTTCCAAAAGCGCTATCCAAAATCTCATCATTCATCAATTCATCGGAAAACCCGACATGTTCGTAAACCGCCTCCACCTTCTCAATGGCTTTCATGCGTTCCGTTTCCGGCCAATCGGTTCTCGATAGAATTGTTTTAAACGTACTTTTAATGGATTTGGTCAGAGCTCTTGCTGTATCTCTGGATTTAATATCAAATTTCTTACGAACATATAAAGCGCCAACCAAAATGTTCAACCTAAAAACACACATAAAATAGAATGTAAATGTTAATCTAAAACCAATTTACCCTTGCAAATTTTCAATGCATTCCGTTGATCTGGGTGATTTAGACTCATTGCCTAATATTTTATAATACAGAGTTTGGAGAGAAGATCTAACTGAGGAGTCCAGATATGGAACAACATCGAAAACAGCTCGCCAAAGTAAATAATTTATAATGGTAGTTTTAGGCGTATCCATCAATAATTTTATTAGTTCTTTTGCGTATTTGGGTTCAGTCAAAATAATTTCTGTGTCTTCGTCAATCATCAAATCGATTGGTAGCATAGCCTTCAAGTATCGAAGCCACGGAAATCCGGGAAAGTTTTCATCCAACTGCTTAATCGTAAACAAATTATATAAAGCTGTTATGTTCTCGAATATTTCCGTCGGCGATTTCGTCGCCTGAAAATAAATAAAATGTAATTGCTATTTATATATTCGTGTGTATTTTTCTTATACATTTTGCAATGCAATTTCCAACTGTAAACTGGATTTAAGCTGTTCTTTGTAATCGGGTCCTGCGCCAATTAATTCAACGACATCTTTCATATACGTAAAATAATTATCGACATTTTTATCGCCTATTCCTTTCACCAAAGCATCACGTTTAATCGTCGTTTTTGGAGCTGAAATCTGCAGATCAAATGCTTAATTACAAGATTAATTATTTGTTAGAAATATACCGATAAACTTCGTTTAGTGTTATTCACGTAATCTGTATCCAATGATAAAGTGAAGAAATACTCGGGATAAAAACCGTACTCGTTCAAGGCATAAATTACGTCTTCCCAATTATTCACGTTCTTATTACCAAGCACAGGCCATCCTCCAACATCATCCAAAATCATCTGAATTGTAGTTCTACCGCGTTCATCAATTTTTTCTAAAAAATAAATCTCTCCGCAGTCATTTAAATAATTACTAAAAAAAAGCATCCATGGTTTAAACCTTCATCCATACAATACTTGTAGTATTTTTTTAGATATTTGAAATGCTTCGGGTCTTCATCCGAAATAGGTTCCTCCAAGATCTCCTTCAAGTCCGAATCAGCTTGATGCTTAACTTTGTATAGCTCGTTAATAATATGTTTATCGTCTGGAATAGTGTTATGCCTTGCGTAATTTCCACACGCAAATTCGTAAAAGTCTTCACACGGATCAATACGCTGGTTCATATTCGCCAGATACTCTGCCGCAGTAATTACGCAATCCTTGTGAGTGCATTCCTTGTTGTCCCTAAAGAATTCGAATTCATTCGGTTGGAGGTCATCAAGTGTTGCTGTTTTATTGATTTCTAATTGTTATTAATTAGCATTCTGCAAAAATAATAAGCAACACAAAGAACTCACCAGTGAAATTAATATTATGCACATGTTCTGGCTTCTCCAACAAATTTAAAACTAAAACAAGACAAATTAAACTTTTATAGTTATGACACTTGTATTTTTTTTTCTATTTGTATAAAGAATTATTACACGAATTTAAAAACGCGTACAAGAAACCAGCAGAAACCGCCGCTTTCAGGATGATTACGCTCATGCCGATACAATGCTTATTTGTTCGAGTGTGAAACAAAAGTGTGTGCGAATCCCAGGGAGAAGAGACAATTAAGTTGACGAAATGAAGGATGCAAGATCTTCCTCTCGTAAACTATGTTTTTTTCGTGGAAGGTCAAAGTATGATATTTAAAGTTGAAAATCGAAAATATGCAAAACTTGCAAAAAAAAATGTATATACAAGGACGATGAGACTCCAGAGGCATTCGATAATCGTTTAATTAACGACAACAATTAAGTTTGTTCGTTTACGTAACGTTAATTTAGCAGAAATGCTGCGTAAATCGCAATTATTAAATTTGATGGTTTAAATGCTAACAACATTGTTTATAATCAAATGTCAGTACATGTTGAAATTGAGTGCTGTTCACCAGTAGTAACTTACAATACACACAATAAATATTATAATACAGTGGAACCTCGCTTAACGAGCAAAATGAATTGTATAACGACCGACGTTTCGTATAACGAGTGACGATGAGAAGAGAAGTCCCAGATGCGCGCCTGCTACATCATTTTTAAAACTAGTGTACACATATTTTTGAATATGTTTCACTATACGAGTAAAAATCCGGAAATTTTGGAACAGATTAAACTCGTTAAGCGAGGTTCCACTGTATGTTAAATATAATAAACATTCACTATTTGGTATTTATTATTGTTAAGTGTACAACATGGCATTTCCAAATAACATAATCATCAGTAATCAATAAATCGTTAGTAGTACGACAAAATATTCATTTATATTATTGATCTATTTGATTTATGATTGATATGGTAAAAAAAAGTTATGTAATTATTATAAACATAACTAGTTGGGAATCTACTACTAAATACAGATTATAATAACAAAAAATATTAAAAAAATACAAACCTGTTCCATTCGACAAACTAACACGAACTTATTTTAAACAATGTATTTGTGTATAAAATAACAATAAACGTTACAAAAGCAAAGAATCTAATATTTAGATGATAAATATATTTTCTGTTTCTAACAATATTTAAAGTTAATAATTTTTAATATATTGTGTATAAATGTCTAAAGTCTTCCTGCTATTTGTGTAATTTGTGCCACAGTAAAATTATAATTATAGGTTTTGTTTAAGTTGAAATGACTTTATTAATAGTTGTAACAGTTTAATAAAATCTTTGAATCTTTTCAGTTTTCTCTTAGAACAGGATTCGGCATTTTTAACATATTATTATTTTGTCTTCATTTTCAATTTTACTTTAGAGCCACGTGTAAGTATCAAGGATGCGAAAAAGGCTCGCGAGTCGCACTTTGCCAACCACTTTGTCTTAGGATGTTGTGCATTTATTTCAATGGAAACTTCATTATAATACTCTTTAGCTGCAAAACAACAAAAGTTGACAAAAGTATCATTTTCTGCTATGAAGAGAAAATACAGTGGAATCTTGCTTAACGAGTATCTTGCATAAGGAGCATTTCGCAAAATGAATTGTAAGAAAAATGACTCGCTTAACGAGCGATGTTTCGGATATCGAGTGACGATGAGAAGTCCCAGATGCGCACCTGCTACATCATTTTTAAAACTTGTATGTGTATTTTTAAATATGTTTCACTATACGAGTAAAGATCCTGAAATTTTGGAACGAATTAAACTCGTTAAGCGAGGTAACACTGTAATCAATTACGATGGTACTGAAGTATGCAACCACATATCGCTTTGTTGAAAAACTATTTGCATATACACCATTGCGTTTGTTCAAGTTTGGTTGCCACTCAATAACATTCAATAAATTGGTGGTCTGGTGCTTGCTGCGAACGTCAGCATCAGCTGGCATCAATTTAACATTATAATTTGTTCAATGTATTGTTTAAATGAGTAAATATGAGTTCTGAATTAGATTTGTCTGGTATTGATTTAATTGATAGCAAAGAAGGTATTCTAAATTTAGTGATTAAAAACAAATTAGATTGTCCCTATGATGGTTGCAATGCTTCATTTTCAAAACAAAACAAGTTAACGTACCACATAAGAAGACATAATGGAGAGGTATAATTCTAATACAGAATTACTATTTTCTTAATTACTTTTTCTTTTGTAGAGGCCATACCTATGCACTGCATTTGGCTGCGGGAAATCATACACCAATTCTACACATTTACTCAGACACTGCAGAGACGTTCACAATCCTAATAAACCAAAAGAAACCTTTCCATGTAGCCATGAGGGCTGCACAAAGCAGTTTGCAAATAAATATTCCTTAAAGGTTCATATACGTCGTTTCCATGAGTACAGAGAGTATCCTTTCAAATGTGAAATATGTGATCAAGCATTCTTCAAAGATATTCAATTGCAAAATCATTCTTTCATCCACTCAGGTGTATTGCCTTTTAAATGTGAGATATGCGGCCGAAGATTTGCTACAAACAAAAAATGTAAACAGCACAAAAGTTACCACAGTATTTACTCATGTGACTGTGGTGAAACACTATATCTTTGGCCGGATTTGGTGGCACATCGAAAAATCTGTATTCTAACTATGAAAGGTAACTTGTTGTTGTATTATTGGATAAACAATTATTTCTATGCTGCTTCCAGAATTCATATGTGACATCTGCAAAAAAACGTTTTCTTCTCAAACCAATTTAAACTCGCACCAAGCGACACACAAAGAGATGGCAGAGAGAAAAATATATGCTTGTGAATATGAAGGATGCGAAAGGATTTATTTCTACAAAAATAATTTAAACCATCATGTCACCACATTCCATGAAAAGAAGAAAAAGAAAATCCCATGTCCTGTAGAGGGTTGCAATGCTCAACTTTCTAAAATGGTAATTTATTAAAGTGATTTCATTCATCAAATTATTTTTTTTCCTTGTTTTTTTAGCAAAGTCTTAACTATCATTTGATGTTGCACAAAACTGGCAGGAAGGTAAAAACTGGCAATGGCAACAAAAAGTATTTAAATATTGAGTCTACTGTAAATGAAAGTTTAGTAGATCAAGACCTTGACTATTCTAATGAATCTATAATCAATTCAGAATCAAATAAATCTAGAGAAAGTGATGGGATTAAAGATAATCAGACTAACATAGCGACGCACGAGAAATTTAATAACATCTTGCAGTGTAGAATAAAACAAGAAATTGATTCGGAACCAGAAGAGTATTTTAAACATAGTGAATTTATATATGAAGAAAAAGAACAAGTGGAACATGATGTTTTACAAACGAATAGAACTTTTGAATTTTGCACGGTGAAACAAGAAGTTGATGATTATGCTGAGCAAATCGTCGATGGAACTGGAGATTATTATGATTGCAATGAAATTCTGAATATAAAACAGGAGGTGGAAGACAGTTATTTAGATGTACACATAAAAAAAGAGATTGAGACAGATTACGGGATTTCAGGGAATAAACAAGTAAACGCCAGCAATGAATATGGTGAATTACTGAATTTAAAGAAAGAAGTAACTGATGAGTTTGATTTACAAATAAAGAAAGAAATACATGCAAATTATGAAATTTGTAAGGAATATAATGAATAAATAATTTGTTCATTTAGTCTGCTTCTATTGTATAATATGTTTCATAAGATTATTCGAAAATCAAAAGTTTAGCTAGTAATAACTCAGGTAATTGGATTGGTTGGTGAGAGGTCTCTTATGAATTAACGAATACATGTTAAAATATTAAATAATTCATTTCACTGCAATGATTTAAGTAGATCTTTAATCTTGTTACAATGAAATTCGTTTCACAGCTATTTGCAGTAGAAGATTGCCAGTTTTATCTTATTAAGCGAAATTTGGTTTGGTAAGAAACCAATGCAGTGCAAATAATCAGCAGCTACAATATACTTGTTAATTGTTTAATGTCATGATTCATAATTGCAGTCGCATAGAATTTATAGATATATAAATAACATTTATTAAACCAATTTTATACATAATTGACTGTAATTTACGTAGGAGACATTCTATTAACAATAATAGTAATTCCCGGCCTCTAAGTAATACTAATAAATTTATATTTTCTACTTGTATTAATAACAATACAACATATTTACATAATTAAAAGCGAAGAACAATACTTGTAAAGTGATGTAGCAAACCTTGTTTTTCAAGCAGTTATATTTGTATCCTAAATAAATAAAAGTGCTAAAAATCAATATTTATCTAATTATTAGACATTCATAAAACCCTGTAGTGGATATTTACTATTATTCCTTATAAAAATTGAATGCAAGCAAACAAATATACTTATAGCAGTGAAGATTAGTTTTCTTAACACAAAATTTCATTTAATCACAGCCTTTACTTATTAATATTTGTTTTATGTATTATTTACTAAATCACATATATACATTTTATAATATTAGACTCTCGATAAAATTCAAACTTCAGGTGTTGTGTGATATTTTCAGAATAGACAAAGAACAACACGATGCGCATCCACCTTTGGTTGCCATTGGTCACGTATCAAAACATGTTCAAACTAGTGTAAAAACCATCGTGATAGTCATTTTGAGCACATTATACAGATATTCTGGTAAATCTGAATAATAAAAGTAATCTAATGAACTGTTATTATCACTTTTAAATATGGACAGTGCATCTAGTGATAACGTTGATGAAAGCGAAACTGATTCTAGTGTTGATAAACCACGACGAGCGAAATTGGTGTGTCCACGTGAGGGTTGTAATGCCTCATTCAGCAAACCCAACAAATTAACTTACCACATCAGGAAGCACAATGGAGAGGTTCGTATTATTTTGCTAATAGCTGTTATTAAATAATTTTAAAGGTTAACTTTTTAGAGACCCTTTGTATGTCCTGAGGAAGGTTGTGACAAATCATACACAAACTCAACACATTTACTCAGACACAAAAGAGTTTCCCACTCCAAAGGTAAACCACAAGAAAGATTTCCGTGTACGCATGATGGTTGCCTCAAGGAATTCGCAAACAAATATTCTTTGAAAGTGCATATTGGACGGTTTCACAAGGATAGGGAATATCCATTCAAATGCACACATTGCAATCAGGGCTTCTTCAGGAAAGGACAATTACAAAAACACATGTATATACATACAGGTGTTTTACCATTCGAATGTGACATTTGCAACAAGAGGTTTTCAACAAATTTGGATTGTTCAAGACATAAAAGTCATCATAATGTCTATGATTGTGAGTGCGGCGAAACATTCAATTTTTGGACACTGTTACTTGCTCATAGGAAAATTTGCACCATAAACAATTCAAAAAAAGGTAAACATTCCTATATACACAACATATGTATATTAATAACAATTTCTTTTAGAATTCCCATGTGATACGTGTGGTAAGATATTTTCGAGTTCAGCGATAATGAATAGGCACAAAAAGGTGCATCTGGATAAAAAGGAAAGAGACATATACCCTTGTGTATTCGAGGGTTGTAAAAGATATTATTTCTATAAGAATAATTTGCAGTATCATATCACTACATTTCATGAAAACAAGAAAAAGAAGATTCCTTGCCCAATAGAAGGATGCAAAGTTACACTCTCCAAAATGGTAAATACTTCTATTTTAATCAATTGAAAAAAAAATTAGTAAATGTAATCTTTTTAGCAAAATGTTCACAAGCATGTGTATAATCACAAAAATAAAAAACCAAAGAAAACGAATAGAAATCGAAGAAAGGACGCTGGAAGCATTAAGCACAGTACAGCTCTCAAATTAGCTGGTATAAAGTTACCATATTCAGCAAATATGCATCTCCTCAGAGGGGAACAGTTGAATATAAAAAATACTAAAAGAAAAAATACAACACAAGCTGATGATGATGATGAAGCAGATAGTGAGTCAGATGATGAATATGATGAATTGATGAAGGAAATCAACGAAGGCGCTGAAAATCAATCAAGTGATGATGATAATAATATGGACACTGACAATGAGCTGGAGTCTGACGAAAGTGACGATAACGTTATAGAAGTGATCTGCAATATTAAGGAAACTAATCCAGATATATTAGTTGCCCAACAGTCTTGATTTATATTCAGGTTGTTTTTGAAATAAAGTCACAAGCAAAAAAAAAACTGTTTTAATTTAATTTTGTATGCAAATAAACTGTTGTAATTGTCTAATCTTGTTGCAAATAGCTATAACAAAAAAAATCCTAAGGATTGATTTGTATTTTTCTAATTAAATTATTTGAAATTCATGATTCAACATCAATTTATTTTGTCTTAAACTAACAATATTGTTTTGAAACTTTTTGTATTTGTAGAAAATTGAAGCTACGAAAACAAAACTTATATATTTAGGTTCAGAAATCTTTTTAACTGTATTTTCCATAGTAAACAAACTATTAACTACTTTTTTGTAGTGTGTTATACTTAAACAAGTACAGTGGAACCTCGGTTAACGAACAAAATGAATTGTAAGAAAAGTGACTCGCTTAACGAGGCGACGTTTCGCATAACGAGTGACGATGAGAATGGAAGTCTCGGATGCGCGCCTTCTACATCATTTTTAAACTTGTGTATTTTTGAATATGTTTCACGATACGAGTGAAAATCTGGATATTTTGGAACGGATTAAACTCGTCCACTGTACTTTATATATAATTGTCTATATACAAAAGTTTATATGGAAGTTACTAAAACTAACTACGACCCTTATTATTTGTTAGTTCGTTGAGTTTCGAAGTAGATATCTTTGAATTTGTATTGTATAACTTTGGGTAATAGTGGTAACCTTGGATGAAATGTTGGAAAACTTTTCCACTGGCTTTCGCGGAAACCATGAGGAAACAGATGAGCATAATATGGAAATGATTGAGTGGAGGGAAATGTACTCGGTTAAAATCGTGAACTGCGCCAAAAGTGAACCGCCGACCTGCGCCGACCATTTCAAAAATGTTCCAGCAAAAAACAGATGTACAAATCACTTGTTGGCTTTTCTACATGAGGAAATTGCTCGTAGCAAATCGCAATAGAAGTGAAAGTGTTTCTCCTCATTTGTTTGATATAACCTTTAGTAACAGGCGATTCTGCCTGCCTATAACCACGCGCGCTCCCGTCCTGACGAACTGCTGAAAACCGAAGCCAGAGCTCAAAACAAAATATAGACTCAAGCTCAACGTGCGGAACATGAAAGACGCCATCAATTTTTTGATTCCGATCGTCCAAGACCCATTGAACGACATCACCACCGGTCGCTGCGTCTCGCATCACGTTTCTATGAACGGTTACTATGGATATCAACCGGTTGCTGTTGGTAAAGAAGAGGATTTTAGGCGACCGCCTCAACAGAACCAGACCAACAATTCGCTCGAAAGGATGGAAACCAACTGTGATATGGACATCCAGTTCAACAACTGCATGGAGCCCGAGGAAGATGATAGCAATGCCAAGAGAGAACCGGCGAAACAAGAACCCTTCAAAAGTAGCACCAGGAAAAGGACGCTGATCGATGTTGACAATTGCTCGAGCTGCAAAAAAAGGCGGCAAAACGGTGAGTTCGATTTTCTAACCAATAAATCTTTTCACTTGGCAACATGAAGATGTCGCAAGCGAAAGACGATGATAATTAGTTGATTAATTCTCTCAATCTTAATTGGCTTCACGCTAATTTGCCATATTGTAATCGCGGAAAATTTAAAACCGTAAACACATGCAGATATCAGACAAGAAACGTGTTTTTGTTTATAAACTCACGACCTCCTTATTTACTTAATTCGTTGTCTAATAATTTTAAACACGAATTTGCTCATCCACACTAAATACTTAAACAGTTTCCTTATCTTTCAATAGTTTCAATGAAATGATTCACCTAAAGTAAAATTAGATATGTTATTCTACAAGACTATATTTTTTGTATATTTATTTATCATTATGTTACCAGATTATACAATCATGGTCAGTGTGTTTACACATCTTTAATTTTGTTATAAATGTTGTTGGTAAACATTGCAATAAATTAAAGATAACATTTTAATATTCCAAAATATTTCCACAAGTATTTTATTTTATAATAATAATTATGTGGCTTCTATTCTTATTTTCATAGTTCAGATATTTAATAATTACGTAAATGAATTATTATATTTAGTTATATGTAGTTTTACTAATCTCCTGTAACAAAATCAGGTGGCGAAGTTGGGGTACCGAAATGTTGATAATAAAAAAAAAATCCGATTCTAAAATGTGTATATAGAAATTTATAAATATATGTAGTTACTAAATGTAGTATAAATAGACTTGTTGTAGTTTTGTGGGTGACGTGTTTTCAATAAATAAAATTTGCGTAATGTAATGTTAGAGTAGTCGGTAAAACAGTAGTTATTTAAACCATTTCTTTCAGATCCCGTCCTACCTCACCCTCAACAAGAGCAACAAACTACTTATAATTGCGATCATGTCAGGAAACCTACACACAATATTCCAGACATATCTCGTTGCATGATGGGACACTATATATAATAGAAAAAATGTAGATTTAGTTTGTTATTTGTTCAATTATTATTTTTCTTCTTTTGTAAAAACGTTATACAATAATAATTCAATGTTTTTTTTTTCCTCGCTTTGTTTCTAGAAGGAAAACCGCGAGGATCTAATCAATTAGGAAAATTAGAATTAGTTGAGGAATTATTAAGGGAAACCCATGGTAGTTGTTTGCATCATTGGCTGGGCCATGAGTTCTAAAATAAAATAAAAATAAATAATCTTTACTGTAATTTTGGATACCGTTGATCAGCATCCAAATTTATTATTTTCCTGTGCGTTTATTAATAATATTATTTATGTAGTTACCGATACTTACGTATGATGTTCTGATTGTTAAAATTAATGTACTTTTAATATTTTTATATTAATAAATGCGTTACTTTCTATTCATATATATATATATTTCTTTTATTACAGTTTACATTTAAATATTTGATGAAATTACCTCTTCCTCCAATTTATCTCTTTCTTATATTTAAAAATGCTCGGGCCCATCTAATCCAATGCTTTTTTTATCTAAAAAAAATTAAAAGTTTACATACATGATCTTTAATATCATAATCATAAAAGAATAATTATTAAAAAAACATTAAATTAGGTACACATTTTACTTCTAATATAATGTACCTTTACTAGGCGTATTAGATCTGGAATTGCTGTGAGTGGTCAACCGTGTTGGAACTTGGTCCAAACCTTGTTCGACAAACTCAACATCGGACTGCAAGCAAACAAAATAGTCTAAAAATGTATTCAAAAATTTATAACGTTACCTCTGTGTTCATCACTAAATCCAGTTTCGGGGTATCATTGTCATCCGTTAAAACCTGAAATTAAACAAACGTGAAACAATGCTGGTCGCTGTATAAATATATGTAATTTATAAGTACTTGTCCAGCAATGCTGCTTGTACTGCGTTCTAAAGCTATATTTAAAACCCCACCGACAGCGCCTTCATCCTCTTCAATTTCAATACGGCTTTGATCGGCTTCAGCCAAATCTCCATTTTGCATTTGAGGTCCTGCTTCTTCGTTCAACGGCATTTGCATATCGTAGGGATTCATGGGAAGGCATTGTTCCATGCTGTCTCCACCTTCACTTATGTTTTCACGCATCAACCGAATCAAAGATATTTCACCGCGAAGTAAATCTTCAACTGTTTGCAGCACGTTTAACCTCACGTCTTGTACCCTATAAGCAAATTGTAAATAGTAATAACATTATTATATTTATTTATATATTACTTTTTTCCTCGATAATGTTCCAAAGCTTCAGTTAATAAAGAGGCAAAATGTTTTTGGATCAAACCATCTTTGCTGTTTGTATTAACAAATATTGCAGAAAAAGTCGATTCTACTAAAGTATCCCTCAAAGCGTGTACCAAACTGTCTGAGAAAATATCTTCATTATGATTATTCAGGAATGACAGTACTTCCGCTAAATGTTCTGGGCTATTAGTCTCAACAGCTTCTTGCTGCAACATAAAGCGAACTGTAACAATGTATTATATAATAATGATCAAGTACCAACATTTATAAGCGATTTAGGCCACATAAAATTTCCTAGGTCGAAGAATTCGCTGGCAGCTTGATTGTCGTTCTCCAAGTTTTCAGTTTCAATCGTTGGAATTTGAACCTGCCTTGTAGCTCCAGTCGATGAACCAGGCGAGTTGATTGAATTACTAATTACCGATTGGATTGACTGAAGCGTGCGTCTTCGCAGCGGATCTGAACTAATCAATTGCAGATCTCTGAATAGCTGTATCAAGAAATGCGGCCTTCCTTGGTTTGCAGATATGAGGGAAGCAACTTCTTTATAAACGTTTTCTCTCAATTCTTCAAACAATTTCGATCTAAAAATAATTACGTAATTTAATATTTATAAGATTAAATATATCATTGACAACTTACTTTGGAGAATCATTTGGTGATCGAGCATCGTCGTGCCATTCATTACGATTCCGCCGATTGGTCGGAACGGTATCTTTAAAGGTATCATGAGATTCGAAGGAAGTATTGCCGTACACATTGCTCAATGTAGAGAAGCCAGTATTACCGAAATCTAGAGGAAAATCATTTGTTTTCTGGTTTACATTTAAAACATCCGGCGGGACGGCGCTTGCTACTCCAACACTTGAATTACTACGCTGTCGAGAGACGTTAGCCCTGAACCTTCCAGGAGTATTTTCCAAAGAGACCGAACCACCAGGGACGGATTCCTGGCTCTCCGTATTTTGTTTTTGAGTCGGTTGAGAAAGTGCCAACGAGAGTCCTTGTAAACTGGTATTCGATCTATCACCGAACAAGGTGGATGCATTTTGCAAGCCTTCGGTATTCTTTGTCGATAACAAATTTTGACGGGAATAGCTAAAACAAAAACGATGTAACGCAACAAGATTAATAAAAGTCACAAAAAAAATACAAATTTTACTTAAACTCACCTCAATTTTTAAATTCAAAACAATAAAGTACATTCCGAATAATAATGGGTTGAGAGAGATAAATTAAGAAAAAAAGGATCTTTTGTTAATTAAGTTACACTGAGAATAAAATAAATATGCAAACAAAATTTTGAATCGCACAACAACAAAAAAAATAACAAGTAGAAACACGACAACGAAAAAAATAGCAAAACGAAAATCGGAAGTTGCTGCTAAAATAATACATTTTATAGCAATTTATATTAAAAAAAAATATATTGCTAAATCAAAATGAAACATATATAATTAAATTAAGTTTATAAGAATACATTGCATGTAAAATTATCAAATTGTTTTAAATTATTTTGTTTACAGTATCTGTTATTAATGAAATGATTTGGTTTAAATTAAAGCTGAAAAATAAAATGCAAAAAAAAGACGTTGAGTCTATTTGATTTCTAGGTATATGTATTTTTCATATTTTTTCTTATTATAATTGTATTCTATTACTTTTTTAGTACATATTTTTGTGTAAAAAAAATCTTTAAATTGCTATAAAATGTATGTAAAACGTATTGCAACTTACCTTCTAAAATTGTCCCAATAATTGTTGGCACGATTTCCAGGTGCAACTTGGTTGTTTAGGGCTTGGCCGTTCCAGATTTGGGTGGGCGGTGGCGGCGGATGATGCAAGACCGCGTTGTTACCGTGAGGCTGTTCTCCGCCTCCACCACCGCCACCCGCTCCGGTATTCTGATTATGATTATGGACAGCCGAGCTGTTACTGTTATTCAAAGCGCTATCTAAAATCCGTGCGTTCTGTACATTACAATGGTTTGCATGGCAAGCATGGTCCATGTTAGTTTGGGAACAATGAGCATGGTTGAGGTTCGGCATTGAAGCGCCAATTGGATTCATTTTTGGATGTTGGAAACTTGGCGACCTGTTGTACAGATTGTTTGTTCCAGATCCAGTTGGGAAAAGGTAAGGGTATTGAGTATTCGGATCAAATGGAAGATTCTGGTTACGTTCCTGCATCTGCAAAATTATCCTTGTTATAAAAGTATTTAAATATCGTATGTTATTACCATATTGACCGTGTTGCGTAATGAAGATAGTTCTCGTTGCTGAAGCCAAAGCATTTGACAACATTGATTCAAAGTGTTTAGCATAAACGCTTGTGTCTGCATATTATTAGTGGCCAACCAGTTTTGATAGTTTCCTGGATCCGATGGCGAGAACGGTGGCATTGCAGGAAAGGCGTGACCTTCTCCAGGTTGGACGACGTTGAGTGCGTTCATATTATGTGCACTGGGTGATGTATATTGTCTAGGCTCTGAATATACTGGCGATGGAGTAAGATTGTTACGAACTTGTATATTGGGTTGGCTTTCGTTAGATTGTTGATCCAACATAGAATCACAAACGCTGCGAATCAATTCCAATTGTTTTTGCATCTAAAAACAAGTTTATATCACCATAGTTGTCTTTAAAATACATATTTGTGACGTTAAAAATTTACAAAATTGTACGTGCCGAGAGTGAATCATGATTTTTAAAGAAGATATTAAAGATAATGTTGACTTGTGGTATAAACTAAGTATGGAACATTTGAATAAAGGATTTCGTGAGCCACAGTACGATACTTTCAGGAATGACAAACCCGTCATATTCAAAACTGTATCGGATTCAAATTTACGGTAATACCATAAATACCTGCTTCTTATTGGCCGCTTCTGTATTTGCATTCGATCGACTACGGTTTCTTGGATACGCAGGAGTTGCAATAGACGGACTGCGGATACTTCGATCTGAAGTGGCATGCAAATATCCAGATTCCTGCGAAACTTCAATCCTGGGCTCTTCGCTCCTCCGTTTAGTGTAATTTGAAGTGGGATATATAAGAGATGGCATCGGTTGAATGGCAGCAGGCGTGTCAGCATATTCATTCATATCATCCTCAGGACAATCATCACTGAAACTAAAGTCATTAATAAAAATATGAGCAATTACATAAGAATGTTTTACCTTGAATACCTATCATTTGCTTGGGGCATGGGATAGACATTTGAAGGAACCGGATGCCAAGAATTCGTAGATCCTTCATACAAGGGGATACTGCTTGCCCCCACATCAGATTTACTTTCACTGTTTACATCGCGATTCAAGTTCGAAGTTGCAGCTTTAGAAAAAAAAAACAACAAAATTTATGATTTGAATATTCGTAACGTGAATGAAACTTACATTTACTCATGAAAACTTCTAATTCCCTCTTCTGTTTCTCGCGCGATTGTGCTTGAAATATGTGTTCTCTCTCATTTGCATTCATCGACTTCTTATTAACCTGCTTATCCTTCACATGCCTCTCGTTTGAAGAATGCCCTTGAGACTTATTTTCAACATGTCTTGAATTAGATCGGACATCGTTCTGAATCAAATTATCGCTTTTCGAACACATGCGCCAAACTTGATCCTCGATATCAGACTCGTTAATATTTTGAGTATCCAACGAATTCTCTGTATTTTGAACTACATCCAGCATATCCTTAAGTTTCGATAGCTGATCCTTCATGTTCACAATCATTTTGACACGGCTACCCATTTCGTCTTCATCGGACTCTTCATTCATGTTCTGCAATTGAAGCACCAATTGGTCGACTTTCATTTTCTTATTTTGCAATTCCATCAATTTGCCTTGAAGTGCGTTGTGCTCTGCCTGTATTTGAGCGTCGCGATTGTCGAGCATCTGTATCAATTGATTTCGATTGTCATTGCCATCACGCATCTGTAAAATTCTACCCTGCAGAGAATCAACGTGATTTTGATATTGATCGGGTGGTGGTGCCAAAGACACTTGATTCTTAGTATTTAATGTTTTGAGTCTCTCTTCCAATTCACGATCCATGTCAGTTTGATTTTCATTATAATTCTTAGAGCTCGCACCCGAATTTGAAAACGCATCGAATCCATCTGTCGATAAACCGTTTAATGCTAACGTTAAACCATCCGTCTCCTGATTCATATTCCTTGCGACGGTGAAACCTTTCATCAGCTTTTCTTGGGCCAAGCGTGCTTCCCTCAGTTGACTCTCCACATTGAGTTGTGAATGTAGGAGAAAATTCTCCTGTTCTTTGAGCATCATCATCTCCCTTGTTGCTTCCTCCATTTTGTTTTCCAATTCCTTTTTACTTATACCTGAAGCTGCTGGTTCTAAATCGCAATTCTCTGGCAACTAAAAAAAAACAATATATTAATTATTTCTAAACTTTAAAATTTTGCAAATACGTGATTATAAACTAGTGTTTTCTGTCAAATTGAATCTAGTTATTGGAATGTTTTATATTATATTTCAGTTATATTTCAGATATGAATATTTAGAATAAATGTGATTCCATCATTAAAATCTAAACATAAAATATAATAATCATATCTAAAACAAACTTTAAAATAGGTAAATCAAATGATATCAATTTAAAATCCACTTTTATACATATAATGTAAAGCATGAATATTAGTTGAGCAAAAATAAAATCACACTAAACAATAATGAATGATTTAAAATGTTAATGCACACACACGCACACACTTTCAATCAATCACCTTTTCTATATTATTATTGTCCTCATCATCAATCTCAGACAACAACACAACTAATTTGGCCTCACTATCAAGAAGGTCTTTAACCATTTGTTCTAAATGATTTTTGTCCATTTCTTCTTCATTAGACTGAATAAAAATTGTGTTTTGTAACTTATATAATTGAATAAAAGAGAATTGTGTAACTCAATGTTTGAATTAAGTATAATTACATTAATTTAATTACCTGTTCATCAGTGTTCTTCATATTGCTCATTAGTGAAGAGGTGATCCTCAAGTATTCCTGGATCTGGCCCAATTTCGCCTCAATTTGTTTTTTGTCTGGATACTTTGCAACATTATCACATTTTGGTGCTGCCCCACATGAATTCCTCCTTGAATTTGTTGCACTTGTGTTTGGAGTTGAGGTACCATTTGCTGGTTGGATTCAAAAACGAATTATTAATATATTCTCGCAATTGGCACATGCAGCCATAATATATACAAACTAACATGTGATAGTTCCATTTTGTCTAACTGAACTCTCGGAATCCATCGGTGCAAAATACTGAGGGTTTCTACTTGGGTTCCTGTACTGTCTCGTGATGAAATTGCAGTCTCTGCCCTTTAATAAACAGATACACACGCCTTTAATTGGCTAATAATAGACACTATATTTTTAGCATAACCAAAAAACGTCAATCGCAGAGTATTATGTTAAGTGTGTTCTAAATTAAGAATATTTACAGTAGTGAAATGTTATTTATAATTGACTGACCAAATTGTTGGAGAGAACATTGGAACATCTCTCATTCTGAATGGGAGGTCTCTGTGATGTGTTTGTGATGTTCCTCTGTTTCACTTTGGGCACTGTTCCAGTGCCTTTTTTTATGTAGAGTTTTCTGTGTTCATCGGACATGGTTTTTATGCTCTAGCTGCACCGGATTCAAACAGAATTTCTCAAGAAAAGCAGTTGCCTTCAGAACTTTATTTCACAGCCACCATATGTATTCACATTTATTAAAACAATACTGCATGTACTTATTATATCTTTTTCAGAAAATTATGGTTTACTTCATACATATTAATCATATTTAATGATTAACATGTTTTTTTTTTACTATTAAAAACAAAAGAAGCCAATTTGCTTCATTCATCTGACATTTAACAAATTGCTTACAGAAACCTGTTTTATTCCTAATTAAATCCCTACATGGACGTACTGCAATAAATAATTTAATTTAAATCTATAATTGAATAAAACTACAACAAATATTCAACATTATATTCGTATTAATTAAAACATCTATTAATTGTTGATCAATATTATATAATACAATGATTCCATTCCGTACATTAAATAAGAAATATATATCTTTTGGTTACACCACTGCTGTTGTCATATTTTCAACTTAGTTGAAATTATTACCACTAGGAGAATGCATTTATATAATATTTTAAAACATTATTTTATGAATATGAATGATGAAACTGGGTTTATATCTATATGTACATCACATAGGTTAAGTTATGTGCCAATAAATCGTAAATGTATATTAATTATTGTAAATTTACTTTCTTTATTTGAAGGAGAAAAATTATTGATTGAATGAAACTGAATATGAGATTCCCGGCAACCGGCACGTCAGATTTTTAAATAAACAAGAAGTGTTAATTATGATAATAATGATGAAACTGTTGTTGTTTATGTTATTATCCCATGTGTTAGTGGATGGAAGAAAGCCAAACGTTTTATTCATAGTTGTGGATGATTTAAGGCCATCAATTAAAGTTTTTAATGATGATAATGCATATACACCTAATTTAGATATTCTGGCACAGAAAAGCTTCATATTTCATAACGCATTTGCACAAGTATTTCTACTCTATATAATAATAATTATTATAATGTAATTTTTTATTATATTATAGCAAGCACTCTGTGGTCCCAGTCGAACTTCTTTCTTAACCAGCAGAAGACCAGACAGCTTGCATTTATATGATGTCCATAGTTATTGGAGACATACAGTTGGAAACTTCACAACAATCCCACAACATTTTAAAGAGAATGGTTACATGACCCATTCAATTGGAAAAGTTTTCCATCCTGGTGTTGTATCCAATTACACAGATGATTTTCAATACAGTTGGAGCTTTAAGCCCTTCCATCCAGTCACAGACAAATACAAGAACAGCAGAGTTTGTGTTAACAGGTACGGTCATAAACAGGCAAACATTGTTTGTCCTGTCAGAATTGAAGACCAACCAAAGGAAAGTCTGCCTGACATTGAAACTTTAAATGCTGGATTGAAATTCTTGCAAAGGAAATGGTCAAAACCTTATTTTCTAGCTGTCGGATTTCAAAAGCCTCATATACCATTAAAATACCCAAGAAAATATTTAGATTATCATCCATTGAATAAAGTGACTTTACCTAAAAATAGACAGAGACCTTCAGATTTGCCAAACGTGGCTTGGAATCCATGGTTGGATGTTAAATCAAGAGATGATGTTGCTGCACTCAACATTTCATTTCCATTTGGAATGATGCCTGATAATTTTTCTTTGCTTATTAAGCAAAGCTATATGGCAGCAACAACTTATATTGATGATCTCATTGGGAAATTATTAACAGAAATAGATGATAATACTATTGTCGTAATTTTTGGAGATCATGGTAAAGTCTACATGTAGATAAACAAATTTGATAATCTTTATTTTTAAGGATTTTCTTTGGGCGAACATGGCGAATTTGCAAAATACAGTAACTTTGATGTAGCCACAAGAGTTCCCTTAATAATACACGTTCCCAAATGGACGGAAACGTTAGTACAATCTAAAGAGTTAGTCGAATTGGTTGATTTGTTTCCAACGTTAGTTGATTTGACTCAAATCTCACCAAGTTTAGATACATGTTCTGAGAAGGAAACTAAATTATGCACAGAGGGTATAAGTCTTGTACCTCATATGATTGATTTGATTAATAATAAAACTGAGAAGGTTTTGCTAATACATAAGTGATTATAAAATACAATTGAAAATCTTCTTTCAGGTGAGGAAGAGAGCAATTTTCACACAATATCCCAGACCTGGGATATATCCAAGCATTTATCCTAATAGCGATCAGCCTAAATTAACGGATATTCAAATAATGGGGTATTCGATCAGAACATCACTATTCCGGTATACAGAATGGGTTGAATTTGATAATAGTTTATTTTTACCCAACTGGTCTAAAGTATATGCTATCGAATTATATTGCCATCAGTTTGATAAGGCGGAAAATATCAATTTATCAAACAGGCCGCAAATGAAGCATATTATGAGACGTCTTAGGAAACAACTGATTCGTGGCTGGAGAGATGCAGTTGATAACTTTTGAAGATGAACACTTATAAATTTGAATTAAAAATATTTTTATTTAATTATAGTTTTTATATAAATTTATTATTAATTAATCTGTTACATAATTTTTTTCTGCAATTCACTAATTTATATGTTACATGTATGTATAAATTAATATTTGAAATTGTGAACATTTGGTTGCATAACTTGTTTGTTTATATGTATTCTTTTACATTACCTTTGAATAATGTAGTATTTGTGTCAATGATGTAATTTATGACGGATAATAGAAAACAAAGAAAAGAATCAATATATGGATTTGCTATAGATATTTGAGGATATTTTTTTATTATTGTTGTTTTGATTGGAAATTTCAAGGATATATCTTAATTAATATTAACGAGCTTTTTATATAACATATGTCCTAGTTATAACATTTATAATTGACCTTAATGATACGTAAAAAAAAAGCAAACAATTATTGAGAATATGGCAACAATGTTTGGATGTTCCACAATTTTATAATTGAAAAAGTAAGTTAATTTAAATGCATTAGGTAATGTTTGTTGGGAAAGATTGTAGTTTCCGTGGTAAAATGTATTTTAAATCTTTGGCAAAATAGCAAAATCCTATTAAAAATAGCGAAAAAAAAATCCCATCCCCACCTGCCCCCACCTTTGTTATGTCTCAAGCCAATCAGCTGATTTATGTTGTGACAGTTTGTGGGTGCACAACAGAACGGACATTCTCATCTATTTACATATTGATTTCAACGAACCATTTGCATCTAATCAGTATTTCCTAATCTAATCGTAAGAAAGGGCATTTGCAATATTATCTTTTGGAAGTTGTGTCGTCAATTTCCGAAGCGGTTGGTGCGTGCGCGAATGTATGTTGATTTTTCCTGCTCTTCTGTAATCGTACGGGTGTTTCGAAACAAACAAAAATGACGTCACGTGCAGTTTTCTGTCATTAAAAATGACGCAGTAGTTGAATTAGAAAAATGTTAAATTTCTTATAGATGAAAAGAGTTTTTCAAGCAAATTAGTTCGCAAAGTGTTTGTGCGACCATCGCCCTTGGTCTCAGCCAAAATTCATGTGCTGTCAGCTACCAGGAAGAGTCACAGACCCCTTTTGCCTTTGTCCTTCACCTTGATGCTTATTTTAATTCCACACCCTTTGTTTCACCACAACATTATATAAATAATCATTCCTTACATTATAATTACAGTTGTCCTAAAAATAAAAGAAGGTAATATTGATGCATGTTGTGAAATCAATGTAGTAAGGAGTATTTTTAGTGTCTATCTATCTTTCTT